>NC_041404.2:114421604-114641604 GCF_900747795.2 Erpetoichthys calabaricus
CTCTACATACAAGGCGAAATTCTTGCAACATTCAAAGATGATGGTTTGGGATAATTAGTACTTGTTAAGTACACCATGGAACATAAAAGAGCTTATGAAGCCTTGAACCGAAAAAAGCAAGATCTCAGAGATCGTAAAAAAAAAAAAAGGAGGTAATGTCGTTTTACTCGCTGTACATTTTAGTCAAACATTACCAGTTATTCCACGAGGGAGACCAGCAGATGAACTCAACGCATGTTTAAAATCCATGCTTCTCCCACGGTCGGTTATATGTCGCGTGTTCTCGGGTAGGTACACCAAAAAATGTATACATTTAAGCATGTAATGGGCAAAGAAAAAATTAGGTATACCCGAAGGCACTGCAGTAGTACTCAATGTAACTTTACTTCTTAAATGTTAATGTTTTACTGTTTAATAATTTATACGCTTCTTATATATTGTTCAAATTCTTTTATCAAAATACCACTGACAGCGCAATGCACGATAACATGGAGTGAATACACCATACGCATCTGCCCACGGCCGCCCTGGTGTGCGCAGATAGGAGTTGATTCTAAAATAAAATAAACATAAAAAGAGTAATACAATCATCACCCATAAAGCGGATAGCAGACGTGACGTATTATATGTGTACCAGATTTCAAGTCAATAGGTGAAACGGTTTGCAAGCTACAGGTGATTTAAAATCCTGGACAGACCAACGAAAAGCCACGGTAGCAAATTATAGAAGAAGATTTTACTGTTTAATAATTTATATTTATATGAAATGTGCTTCTTATATATTACTTCATATTCTCATATGATAATGATGTTAATGTTGTTTATATTGATTTCTATGTTATTGTAAGTGCATCTATGTGTGTATATGTATGTATGTGTGTATATATATATATATATATATATATATATATATATATATATATATATATAAAAAATATATATATAAAAAATATATGTGTATATGTATATATAATATATCTGTATATGTGTGTATATGTGTGTGTATATGTGTATATGTATATATATATGACAGCAACACTCATAACAATGACAACACAATTACATTGACAATCATGTTACGTTATTTTTAAAATGTTTCCTTTACTTTTTCATAACCTCTTTAACACACTACTTCTCCGCTGCGAAGCGCGGGTATTTTGCTAGTATATATATATGACAGCAACACTCATAACAATGACAACACAATTACATTGACAATCATGTTACGTTATTTTAAAAATGTTTCCTTTACTTTTTCATAACCTCTTTAACACACTATTTCTCCGCTGCAAAGCGCGGGTATTTTGCTAGTATATATATATATATATATGGTTGAAAACAGTTTTACTGTCAAATAATGCAAAGAGTACACGACATGTGTTTCGCACTAATTCTGGGCTCATCAGGCATACACACTCACTGCACTCCATCTCGGGAATCGAACCTCAGATGTCAGCGCTAGAGGCAAAGCCCCTAACGTTGCACCACAGCGTGTGGTTCGTTCATTTGATAGCATGTAGATCGAGGTAATTTCATTCATGGTATTCGAAGTCTGAATCACAATCTGATTGTATGGGTAGTTACCTACCAGGTAACATGTCAAACATGTGCCCATGGGATGCAGTCAATGGGCTTAACGAAGGGTAAAACAGCAGGTCAGGGATTTGACAAAGTGTCCTTTCTCCCTCCTCTGCAGATCACCAGAAGGAAATACAACCTAAATCCCAACCAGGTTTGACTTCTATCTCCAGACCAAGCCCTCTTACTGACCTCACTTCCGCTTGTTCCCAGTTAGACCCTTTCCCTTTACTGTTGTGTTCTTTTACTATATACTGTATATACAGTATATGTCAGCGGGACTGAGCTGGGAAAGATGTGCAGCAGGTTAGGATAATAAAGGATAAAGATGAAAACATACTCACAAGTGAGGAGAGTGTGTGGAGCAGATGGAAAGAGTACTATGAGAGGCTTATGAATGAAGACAACGAGAGAGAGAAGAGGTTGGATGATGTGGAGATAGTGAATCAGGAAGTTCAGCAGATTAGCAAGGAGGAAGTAAGGACAGCTATGAAGAGGATGAAGAATGGAAAACCCATTGGTCCAGATGACATACCTGTGGATGCATGGAGGTGTTTAGGAGAGATGGCAGTGGAGTTTTTAACCAGATTGTTTAATGGAATCTTGGAAAGTGAGAGGATGCCTGAGGAGTGGAGAAGAAGTGTACTGGTGCCGATATTTAAGAATAAGGGGGATGTGCAGAACTGTAGTAACTACAGGGAGATAAAATTGATGAGCCACAGCATGACGTTATGGGAAAGAGTAGTGGAAGCTAGGTTAAGAAGTGAGGTGATGATTAGTGAGGAGCAGTATGGTTTCATGCCAAGAAAGAGCACCACAGATGCGATGTTTGCTCTGAGGATGTTGATGGAGAAGTATAGAGAAGGCCAGAAGGAGTTGGATTGCGTCTTTGTGGACCTGGAGAAAGCATATGACAGGGTGCGTTGAGAGGAGCTGTGGTATTGTATGAGGAAGTCGGGAGTGCTAGAGAAGTATGCAAGAGTTGTACAGGATATGTACGAGGGAAGTGTGACAGTGGTGAGGTCTGCAGTAGGAGTAATGGATGCATTCAAGGTGGAGGTGGGATTACATCAGGGATCGGCTCTGAGCCTTTTCTTATTTGCAGTGGTGATGGACAGGTTGACAGACGAGATTAGACAGGAGTTCCCATGGACTATGATGTTTGCTGATGACATTATGATCTGTAGCGAGAGTAGGGAGCAGGTTCAGGAGACCCTGGACAGGTGAAGATATGCTCTAGAGAGGAGAGGAATGAAGGTCAGTAGGAACAAGACAGAATACATGGGTGTAAATGAGTGGGAGGTTAGTGGAATGGTGAGGATGCAAGGAGTAGAGTTGACAAAGGTGGATAAGTTTAAATACTTGGGATCAACAGTACAGAGTAATGAGGATTGTGGAAGAGAGGCTGATAAAGAGAGTGCAGGCAGGGTGGAATGGGTAGAGAAGAGTGTCAGGAGTGATTTGTGACAGACGGATATCAGCAAGAGTGAAAGGGAAGGTCTACAGGATGGTAATGAGACCAGCTATGTTATATGGGTTGGAGATGGTGGCACTGACCAGAAAGCAGGAGACAGAGCTGGAGGTGGCAGAGTTAAAGATACTAAGATTTGCATTGGGTGTGACGAGGATGGACAGGATTAGAAATGAGTACATTAGAGGGTCAGCTCAAGTTGGACGGTTGGGAGACCAAGTCAGAAAGGCGAGATTGTGTGCAGAGTAGAGATGCTGAGTATATTGAGAGAAGGAGGCTAATGATAGAGCTGCCAGGCAAGAGAAAAAGAGGAAGGCCTAAGTGAAGGTTTATGGATGTGGTGAGAGAGGACATGCAGGTGATGGGTGTAACAGAACAAGATGCAGAGGACAGAAAGATATGGAAGAAGGTGATCCGCTGTGGCAACCCCTAACGGGAGCAGCTGAAAGAAGAAGAAGAAGATAGTATATGTCAGTTTATTAAAGTGACTTCGGTGGTAACCTTCAGATTCAATTGCCTTCTTCACTCTTTGTTACTCCTTCTCTGGGACATCTCTGCTTTGCTAGTGGAGTCCTGCAAAAGCCGATAAAAAGCCCATGTAAGACTGCTTGGTAAGGTTAGAGTGTGTATCCTCCTCCAACATTTAACAGTACTACATTCTAAAGTTACAAGTTACTGTATATAAGTTGTTTAATATCTGCCCCAACAACTGTGCCAACGCAAGGTCACTAGATGATTTACCCTTCTTTTGTCATTGTTTACTGGGAAACTATAATGATCCTGGATACAGAATATATTTTACAGGATATTTTCCAGTTTAGTCAGAAGACTTTTCAAGCAGATTTATGACTTCAGCACTAAGCTGGCTCTTTGAGACAAGTACTTTTGGATTTTACTGTAGGTGATGTGTCTCAAAAAATCCTGCATCACTAAACATGTTACTTTAAAAAGGTGAGGGTATTAAACCACACTACTAAAACAGGCATAATTAATGGCATGATTATACCTGTATACTTCCATAAATTACTTGATGATCAGTTCAGTTTTATATTCAGTTTACCATTAAGTTTGAATGTAGTACTTGCAACAAATGATATGACACAAATGCTGCATGTGGTGTAAATCATTTATTCACTTTTTATTTGAGTTTCTGATACTAAACTTTTTTCAGTAGTAATTTGTTATTATTAAAATGGCCAAGTCTTCTTATATTTGCCAAATGGAGATTGAATTAAACTCTCCTGAAAATAAACACTTTTGTAGTCAATTTCGAATTAAATCCAAAATCTGTATTTTCACACAAAAAATAACTTACTTAGATCTTAACTTAGTAGAAAAAGCAATGGTCAACTGCAAAATTCTTAGATTACTTTGCAAAAATCATTATCCCTGAACCTTGTCTACAAACAGAGTAATGAAATTCAAATTATTCACACCACAGAAAGAACCAGTTGCAGCCTTGCATAGGAATGAATGAGTTGCCCAAAAATTTTAAAACAAAAATAGAATATTAAATTATCTTCAATGTATGTAAGATTAACTATTTTAATATTATTACTTCAAGTCCTTTTCCTGGAATCTTGTTAGGAACATTGCTTTCTCACAGACTTTGAAGAAGCTATGTTCCCTCTACATTATTCAAATGTAGCAGCAGCTTGGCTATGAATAAGGGCCAAAATTCCTGATATTATTGGAATTTTATGCAAACGTTTTTTCTGAATTAAATTTGTTATCTAAACCAGACATTGTTCCAATATGAATTTGTTTCAACATATTCTAACATGGGTTAGAAGATTTTGCTGACTGCATACATACATGCATATTTCCATTATATCGATATCGATTGCACGGCCTTAGTCATAGGCCAGGTATCCTTCCAGAAAAATGAATATGCTGTTCCTAGAAGTGATGTTCGATTGTGGGCATAATCAGAGACCATTTGAAAAGGTTACTCAAACCTAACAAATCATATTCTAAAACTTAAATTTAATATATAATTTTCTGACTCTAACATATATTTAAATGTAAATGTAACAGCACTAATCTGCATGGAGGAAGCAGCCATCAGACCCCCTGCTGTAAATGCTTTAAAATTTATTTTCATGCTTGCCTCAATTATGCATCAGCACAGTGAAGACAATAATTACAGTTAAAGCATTGTAAAAATTCAATGTTCTGTCAGAATGTTAAGTTTCCCTCTCTCATAAAGACAGATATTAATTCAATAGTTAAAATGCCTGCACAAAGACTACAAAAGTTATCCAAAATTTTGATCTCCTGACTAGACAATTCTCTGTTGCCCTACATCTAGAACTCTCCATCTTTCATGCAGCTTCCAGCTTTGGAAACACTACTGTATGGTTCTTCTGTGATGGAAAGTAAGCATTTTGGCTCAAAGATTGGTTATTTTTATTAGCATATTATTGAATTATTCATTCATCTGCAGAAAGAGATGGCAGTATGGATTGCACAAACCAAGCCTGCAGCTATCACATGTGATGTACAATGTTGCTGGACACTCCATGATGATAAACATCCAAGTCAAACATATATACTGTTATATTTTATTTTTTTTGTGAAATGCATCTGTTCCAGAAGGCAAATGCAGTAAGAATTCAATTATTCTAGTGATATCTGACAAATGAAGCAATTAAACTATAATGTCAAAAAATGAACCCATAACCACACTTAGGATAATACATGGTCTGAGTCCAAGATGAGCTGTAAATCTCCAATATAAAAATACAGAGAAGAGTATTGACAGTAAATTAGGTCATTTAAATAATAAAAATAGAATGAATAAAATGATACCACACTTACTGTATGCTGTGCATCCGGCAATCTGTTACAGGGATTAAAAATTAAACTTAAAATTGATAACCTGAACAAAGAAACTCTATAGGGGGGAATAATGTAATATAACAGCTAAAGATATATGACTGTATGTTTATAGGCTCTGAATGGAATCAATGAAGATTGCTTATTCTAAGAGTTTACAGATAAGAAACCATTAACTAGTGTTTATAGATATGTGCACAGTACATAATGAAAACATGAAAAATGTCTGGAAGTTGAGATGTTAATGTGGACTGTCTTAAAATACCTGGGATAAAAAAAAATCTGCAAACAAAAATATCCCTTAAAAAACAGAGTTCAAATGTTCTGGTCTCCAAAGGAACATATTGCTTCTAGCAATCTTAGACCCAGAAGGACATCTGAGAAACATTTTCTTTTAAGATCTTGCTTCTTGTTTTAATATGGTGTGATTTATATCTTTTGTTTAAATAACTAGCGTATGCATAAATCTTATGGTTTGACTAACAGTATTCTTGCTCTTACTTAATGGTAGAATATATTTGATTATATATACTTATATAATTAGTTCTTCAATATTTAATTATCTACTTCATTTTCATATAGGAAAACTGCTAAATGTTTATATAAAATTGAATATTTTATTATACAGTATGTCTTTGGCAGAATATAATATCTTAGCACCCTGTCTTGTCTGTAAATATTTTTCATATATTAATTGAAGTCTCGAGTTTCTTTCTGATCTAATGGGAGCTGAGCAGGGTGACACCTCAGTTGTCTGCTTGGAGTGAGTGAAGCCTTAGAGATAATGTGGTGCTATGTGCATAACCAGATCTGGAAAGCCACTTATTGAAAATTCTGGAACACAGATTTTTAGGCAGTATTAGCTCTTGCCCTTATTGCTGTGTTTGCCAAGCTTCCTCATGTCTACAGCATGTAAAGAGGGTGCAGGTGGTACTTGGTAAGAAGGATCCAATTAGGGTCCCGTTTCATCTTATTTTCTACTCAATACATTGTTGATAATTAGACTTGTTGTGAGACTACCTAAGAGAAACATAAAACGTGTCCTGCACCTTTTTGGTAAATTAGAAGTTCAGTTTACATGTCAGATATCATAGGATCAAGTAAATTAGGGTTACTTTGTGACCAAAGGCAAACTTGGTTCCATTATCTTGAGCCACAAAGTAAGTGGCAACTAAAGCTGTGAAAGTACCAGCAATCACCACCTTCCAAAAATAAACAAATAAATAACTACATTTAGCATTCTGTTCTGAAACTGATAACAGCAATTTTCTAAAAATATTTAAGATTATGGTGGCCAAGAAGTTTTTTTCCTTTTCTTCTCAAAATGAGAAAATCTTTAGCTGGTATGAGGCAATTAATGGCTACTTGCCACTTGTATTTCATTACCTTTGTAAGTAAGCTCAACACTTGATAACCCATTGTTTTAGCATGTATCCATATATTTACACCAATCCTTTTAGTGAACAGATTATCGTGCTCATGCACACACAGCAAATTTCGAGTTACCAATCAACCTAACATTCATATGTGGATGAAAACTGATGAGGGCCTAAAAAGTAATTAAACTAGGATTTAAACATAGATCTTTAACATTATGTACAACAAGGTATGACTCATTGTGCTACCACAAGAAAATGTGTCACATGTAATTATATTAGATCTGGTAAAAGACTGAAATGTGGAAGAAGGTAACACATATAATAAAAAGTTTCATATTTTTGCAGTTGGATATGAAAATGGTTACTAATCTAACAGAGTACCAGAAGACTTCCACTGCAGAGCTAGACATATGTGAACTCAAGATGCTCATCATGCTTTTTGACAGAGTGGTTTATGGTTTCATATGTCCCATGGGCACTGTATGTTAGGGTAGATGAAAAATAAAAGTAAAAAACGAATCCAGACGTAGAGAGAATTGATTTTTATACAGATCACTGGAAACCCGATAAGGCGTGAAGGATAAAATCATTCCCCTCAAGTGTTTCTGTTCCATTTGCTGCTAAGATTAAACACATGAGCTGTTTTGTAAGCTCCTCCGGATTCATAACGGAAACTGGAACCTTACAGTGACACTTTATTGTGAAAGTCGGATTGCTCTCAGGCAATTAATTTTGGGAGCCAGATACATTAACTCATACTGTAGTTCCCATGTGGGTCTATTCTTTCCACTTATTGGGATCTGTAAAAAAGCAGAACTTAACCTCAGTTATGCTTTTGACTGTTGTTATGTAATTTGGTAAAAAATATGAATGAATTTGCATGAGCAATTTGTTACATATTTGTTTTTTCATCTTAATTACTTCTTCATTTTAATTGAGAAAAATGTTTTATCGACACATATAAATCAATTGAAAGCATGTAAATACAGTATACTCTACATGAGCAATGGTGACTTTATAGATATGAAATGGCCGAATGGTTGCCTGGGATGCCAAACTTAAAAAAGAGAAGCAAACACATAAATGTATCTATCTACCATATAATAAAACCCAAGTCTGTGTGTCCAGTCCCTTTGAGCAATCTGATTGACCAGTTTGCCTTTGGTGATGTGAAGAAATAGAGAAAGTATGAGTGTGAGATGCACAAAGAGAAGTAAAGGCATATGAGGAAGGCTGAGAGAGTCACCTTCAAAGAGGTGATGTATAAAACCAGACAGGAGTTGAGAAAGTTGCCTTGAAAATGAGAGTGGGAGCGCCGGGGAAGAGATGTTCACACATGCAAATACAGAGGGAAGGTGCCGAAGGTACATGTAGGGCATGAGATAGCAAACATTTTTTTAATTATTCTATTACCAGTCTTCGAAAGGTACTGTGGCTAGTAAATAATAAATTCAACATTTCACAAAAAGACCATGAACAGTTTGGGTTTCCTTTCAAGAATTACCAGGCCTTCCTTCTAATAAGGTGTAATAAATACATTTTTAATTAACTGATAAAAACCCACTGATTTTAAAATCATACTTAATCCAATATAGTATGGATGGTAGTCCCATCCAGCCAAATTCAAGTGTAAGGCAGAAACCAAACCTAGAGGGTATCCGTCAATAAGGGCGCGCACATAAAGGCGACCTTCAAAAGGGCGACCTCAATTGGGCGCGGCGAATAAAAGCGCACATAAATAAAAACGATCTTGAAAAGGGCGACCTCAATTGAGCGCCGAATAAAGGCGCGCGCAAATAAAGGAGCGCTTCAAAAGGACGACCTCAATTGAGCGCCGAATAAATGCGCGCGCAAATAAAGGAGTGCTTCAAAAGGGTGACGTCAATTGGGCACAGCGAATAAAGGCAAACGCAACAAAATTACAGAAAATGTATTAGATAAAGGCAATGATTGAATGTATCAAAAGGTGAAAGCAAGAATATTAAAACATCCAATTAATTAATGCATGAACTTCTAACGAACTACTTCTAACGAACTATTTCTAAAGCTCTCTATATTTCGTTGTTTTCAAAATTACAGAAAATTCGATTAAGGCAATGATTGAACATATTTCGTTGTTTTCAAAATTACAGAAAATTAGATTAAGGCAATGACTGAATGTATAAAAAGGTGAAAGCAAGTTACACTTGAAGCTGTAGATTATGTGCAATGCCACGTAGATATTCGAGATGCGGTCTATTAGCATAATCAAGGACAATTAATTTAATTTGCTCCAAAGGTCATCCTTTTGAAGCGCTCCTTTATTTGCGCGCGCATTTATTCGGCGCTCAATTGAGGTTGTCCTTTTGAAGCTCGCCTTTATTTACGCGCGCCTTTATTCTGCGCTCAATTGAGGTCGCCCTTTTGAAGATCGCTTTTATTTATGTGCGCATTTATTCTCCGCGCCCAATTGAGGTCGCCCTTTTGAAGGTCGCTTTTTTGTGCGCGGCCTTATTGAATAGAACCAACCTAGAGGTGACATGAGTATGTCACAGCATGTCATGTACACAGTCACACTTGGCTATTTTGAAGTTACCAGTTACATATAATGTATGTAAATAAAAATATACTAATTCACATTATTTGCCATACACATTTTCTTGCCTTAGGAACTGATCATTTTTACATACCACAGCTTACTCTCCAGAGTCAGAAAGAAAAGCTTGGGTTCAGAGTGCAGGGTCAGCTCATTGTACACCACCCTTGGAGGAACTGAAGTTTAAGGGCCTTTGTCAAGGGTCCAACAGAATAGCATTCCTTCTGGAACTGCTGGGATTCAAATCAGCAACATTCCAGGGGTTCTATTCAATAAGGGCGCGCACAAAAAGGTGACCTTCAAAAGGGCGACCTCAATTGGGCGCAGAGAATAAATGCGCACATAAATAAAAGCGATCTTCAAAAGGGCGACCTCAATTGAGCGCCGAATAAAGGCGCGCATAAATAAAGGCGAGCTTCAAAAGGACGACCTCAATTGAGCACCGAATAAATACGCGCGCAAATAAAGGAGCGCTTCAAAAGGATGACCTTTGGAGCAAATTAAATTAATTGTCCTTGATTATGCTAATAGACCACATCTCGAATATCTACGTGGCATTGCACATAATCTACAGCTTCAAGTGTAACTTGCTTTCACCTTTTTATACATTCAGTCATTGCCTTAATCTAATTTTCTGTAATTTTGAAAACAACGAAATATGTTCAATCATTGCCTTAATCGAATTTTCTGTAATTTTGAAAACAACGAAATATAGAGAGCTTTAGAAATAGTTCGTTACAAGTAGTTCGTTAGAAGTTCATGCATTAATTAATTGGATGTTTTAATATTCTTGCTTTCACCTTTTTATACGTTCAATCACTGCCTTTATCTAATAAATTTTCTGTAATTTTGTTGCGTTTGCCTTTATTCGCTGTGCCCAATTGACGTCACCCTTTTGAAGCACTCCTTTATTTATGCGCGCAGTTATTCGGCGCTCAATTGAGGTCATCCTTTTGAAGCACTCCTTTATTTGCGCGCGCATTTATTCGCCGCTCAATTGAGGTCGTCCTTTTGAAGCTCGCCTTTATTTGCGCGCACCTTTATTCGGCGCTCAATTGAGGTCACTCTTTTGAAGATCGCTTTTATTTATGTGCGCTTTTATTCGCCGCGCCCAATTGAGGTCGCCCTTTTGAAGGTCGCCTTTATATGCGCGCCCTTATTGACGGATACCCATTCCAGGTACCACCATAGATCCATTAGCCAGTTAGCCACTACTCCTTCTATTTTACCTTTATTATGTGGCAATTAAACCAATGGGAAAAATGTGCAATTTACACATAGAAAGTGAATGAGTCAATTTTATGAAGCTGTGTGGTATGTGCTATTTTGCCATTAAAAGAAAACTCAAATTATTAGTTAAGAACAACATTCACAAAGTACTATTTCTCAGAAATATGCATGCAAGGACAGAAAAAGTTAGTTATGTTTATAAGATGAACATTAAATATATTTGTTCATGGCTATCTTCTGACATTTAAAATATTTTAATCAGTTGCTATAGATAAATTGGCTATTGATAACTGTTCACATATTAATGAGTTTGTGTAAGTGTGAATATATTGTTCAATAAACTGGAATGTGGAGCTTTTCTCCTGCTACTCTAGTTTCGTCCATCATCCTGGCAGCAGAAACTGTCTATTGTATGTGATTATGTAAGTACATGTTCTTTGTTGCTAAGTTAGACCCAATGAGGATTCAGATACTAGATAAATCCATGAACACTTCCTATGAGACAAGCCAGTATAACATCTGGAGGTTAAAAATGCTGCTTACTAATTTAAAATAAAATCATCTGTTCACTTTCAGACTTCCTTAGGAGGTTAATAATTAACCATAATTATGATGTTGTCCAACTACTAATCTGCAAATTTTTGAATTATTTGTCTTAAATTCTATTCTTAAAGGGCAGCATTGGCTGTTGTTTTTTGTCCTGGGTTCTGGATAAGACTATAAATAGTGGCAAATTCTATGTCCTGATTACAATTCTGTCTCTATTTTTATTATTCATTTGCCTATTACAAAAGATTTTATCAAAAATGAGCGGTGCTACCTATTTGAGACAGGTTGAAGTCATAAGTAATCAACGTAGACCACAGTATTAACATTTGCAGTGCAACATGCAATGCATATGTCATTTGGTATGAGATTCTTTAAGGCATTGTTAATGTTTGTGATGTGATATCTATTGTAATGACAAATGCAATGTGCTTTATTACTAATAATGTTTGTGATGCCCTATCTTTTCGAATGACAGAAACATAGCAACCAGACAGACACACAGATGATTATTAATATAGATGGTGTTCAGTGATTAGAGCTCTTGCTTCATGAATCATTTACTCTGGGTTTGAATCCCTACCCAGTGGCTTTTTTTTTTTTGAAGTTAGTATGTTGTTCCATGTCCGTGTGGATTTTTGTCATACTTCTCCAATTGTCCTCCCACATCTCTAAGATGTGAGTTCTAAGTAATTTGGTGATTTTAAAGCGGTTCCTTGTGAGTTTCTATATGTTTGGTGCTGGATTAAGAGCTGCCCAGTCCAAGGCTAGCTTATTCATTTTACCTAATGCTGCAAGCTTAGGCTTCCTCCAACCTCCTGAATTAAATTAAGTTTAAGAATACATATTATGCTATCTATGACAACTGAATTGAAAAACCAATTTGGGCTTATTATGTCCCCACATGTGTATTACAGTTTGAATCTTTTACAGCCATTGTAGTCACATTAAGGTAGCATGCTGACACAGTGATGAGTGTCCCTTCCTCACTCATTCCTAAGCAACAGTACCTAAGCAAAAATTTCAATTTCAATCCAATCAGTCAAAGCATTTTTGATATTTTGGGATATTAATAGCAGTTTTTCTATTGTTGGAGTGTTTTAATCCATAAATGTTGATGTATCAAAACTTTCTTTCTTAGCAGATGCCTGCTGTCCTAGATGTACAATCCTGCCAAATTTCAGCTTTTTTAACTAATCGGGAAATAGTGTTTTTGTTGATGACTGAGTGAGATATATAAAGAGACTAAAATGTAGACATTCAAGTAAAAAAGACTAAATAAGTCATGTCAGCCTAAAAGAAGCAAAAGTGCCATTTTGACATAATCAAAGTAGGCAATGGGAAACATGTACCTTATTATGTATACAAATACATATTATCCAATATAAAAACATTTCAGGGTTCAATGTAACATTGTATTTTGATAAGCTATTTCCAAAGACAGCAGTTGACTAGAATTTCCACTCATCAGTGCTGTGTTTCCATTATACTGTATACATATATAAAACAACAGGTATATAGTTTGGTCATTTACACTTGGTTTTCATTTTGTTTTTAATGTTTCACACCAGGCTTGGTGCCAGTATAGGACTTGGGTGGACCCAATTTTTTAGGTTATCTGTTTACTTTTTTCTCAAATGAAAATTAGACTATACAGTATAAATACATTTTATTACATATCTCCGTTGATTAAAGTATCAGTTGATTATAAACCGGGCGGCATGGTGGCGCAGTGGTAGCGCTGCTGCCTCGCAGTTAGGAGACCCGGGTTCGCTTCCCGGGTCTTCCCTGCATGGAGTTTGCATGTTCTCCCCATGTCTGTGTGGGTTTCCTCCGGGCGCTCCGGTTTCCTCCCACATTCCAAAGACATGCTGGTTAAGTGGATTGGCGATTCTAAATTGGCCCTAGTGTGTGCTTGGTGTGTTTGTGTGTGTCCTGCGGTGGGTTGACACCCTGCCCAGGATTGATTCCTGCCTTGTGCCCTGTGTTGGCTGGGATTTGCTCCAGCAGACCCCCGTGAACCTGTGTTCGGATTCAGTGGGTTGCAAAATGGATGGATGGATGGATGATTATAAAACCGCACAGGAAAATCACCAGTATTAATTTCATCATTAGAAACGTTAATTAAACTCTTAAAGTTTTTGGAAAGTGCATATCTGGATAGTGATTATACCACGTACATCTTTCGATTGACTTACACTGTTACCAATCAGACCTGTTCAGCACATGTGACTATAACAGGAGGCTATCAACTAGTAACTTACTGCAGTTAGCATTTGGGGTATGGCTTGTTGGAGGATAGTGTGAACTCTGTTTTGACAAGCAACCCTTTTATGTTTTACTGGATGCATGTGGACTCCTTTGCTGTTTTACTAAATTGGTGAACTTCCAGAGGCATCTGCTAAGTGGGCTGGGACAGGTTGAATCTTGTCAGAGATGGCTGTGTAGTCAAGTGCATCTGTGGCACAAATTGAGCGGGACAGGCTGGAATCTGTCTCAGGCAAATGTATGGTAACTTGTTGTGTGAATGTATAACGTACCACAAAACTAAGTTTGTCTGCATGGGTTGAATGAGAAATGAGGTGCATGCACACAACGAAAACATTTTAAAGTGCATGAATGTGTCATCTCACCAGATTGCAAGTCACATACATCTTCCATAGAATTCACACCAACTCCCATGGGTGTGGTTGAGCATGAGCAGAGTGTAGTTCCATAAACGGACGTCTTTCATAGTAAGAACTGAAGTGCATGCAAGTGCTGAAAAAACTTAAAAGTGCATGCATCCGCCATCTAGTGGCTGTGGTTAAGTATGAGCAGAGTGGACTGCTCCATTCACACACACACCACACACACAAACAGGTCTTTTGTTTATATATGTCTAATTAATGAAAGGAAACAAATAGAAGTGCAGAACGTAACAGAGTCTGACGTCAACACTGAACTTCGGTGATGCCCTAAAGGCAACTAAAAACCCTGCTGTTGGCTGTTTTCACTTTAACAATGGGCTTGTTACCAATGTTACTGCTGAGTATGCTGGAAAATTTACATCCACCCAACTGACAAATGTCAAAGGATAGACCAAGTCATAGATTTGTCTGATATTCATGAGCCACCAACTTAATCAGGATTAAAGTTGCCAACTGTTACAGCCGCTAAAGCTTTGCGGCTCATTGATACAACATAGGCTGGAAAGCAGAATATCGAATGATGTGACTTTGACACCGTTGTAATAGCCTAGATGAATGTAGACTAACCTGTGTATCTGAAGACTGGAAATGCATGCATCTGATATACAATTACACAAATTGGCAAAACAGTAATTGAACTGTTTGCTGTTATATAATGCTATTCGTCAAAATTATAAAGGATATTATTTTGGCATTTGTGCCTTGCAATGGGTGGGTATCTTGTGCATAAAATGAAACGGTAGACAGTCAGTTATCTTCACCATGTGTAAGTGGATTTACTTTTGTGTTAATAAAAATCATTCAAACTAGAGCTGCAAAAAAAAGAAAAGATGATGCCGTATGACTGTTTGTTTTAAAATGAATGTATATTTAACATTAATAAAATGAACGATAGGACCAGTCGTGACAAATTTAGGCCCACCCTTGTATGAAATCCTGTACACTACAAATTATGTTGTATATTGCTACTACAGCATATGGCATCAATAAAGTACTGAATAACAACTAAAGCTGTTGGCTATGTTTGCATGCTCTATATATTGAGTTGAAGCCACATTATTTGCTGTTTGGAAGGGCAGGCTATTTGCATTAATGAACAGAGATACCTAATAAAGTGGCCGCTGAGGGCTTTTGATCCAAACATACTGCTTAATAATCTACATTTTCTAAAACTGATTAATATGTTTTGTGTTTACAATACTGTCTGTTTCTAAAAATGAAGCTATTTTGTAAACTCTAAATGCACAATAGTTCCAGATAAGCTTTTCTTCCTTTAAGGAATTATTAGATTTTCTATCCTTTGAGGACATGTGTGGTAGCCTGCAGAAGTGACAAGCGCAACTGCTTTAAAATGCAATATTGGAAGTAAAGAGAAATAATTGGTTTTATAAGACAGCCTTCAACAATTAATTAGCAAAAAAATACTTCTCACACTTCATGTTAAATCAGTTTGTGCAGTTTTAAATAGCAAAAAAACATGCTATTGGCATTGGTAGCCTGCATAAAATTAATAAATGAGAACTATAAGAACTGATAAATGCTGGGAAGTTGGAGCTAAATTTCTGTATTTTCAAAATGATGCACTGATTATGATGCAAAGAAATCCATTGTGTTCCACAGACTTTATTGAAGAAACCAATTTCACTGGCAAAACAGGAAAGATGCTAAATAAGCCATTGCAGGCTGCGCGCTAATAGCATCCGGCAGATAAATATGTGCATGTACAATTTCATCAAGGCAAACTAAATGCACAGCTTGGGACATACTAATTTATGAGGGAAACAGGCTGCAAATTGGTTTCACTAAGCAAATTAATTTGTGTAAATGTAAGATATCAGTCAGATAGTACTGGGAATGCAGATAAGGGGTTAAGCAGGTTTAAATTCCAATACTTACTCACTGTGTGATTTTTTTCTTTTAATTTAGCCATTGTGGGACTTGATGCAGTTCTTAACTTTTCAGTAAGGGGGATTGAAATATCTTTGAATGAATGATCAAAAGAAAATAGAGCAATAGAAACCGAAACACTATGAGGAGAACATTAATATTCCCCTTGGTTGCAGAATCTTACGCACTGTTATTTTGCTTCAGTCTATAGATTTTAATTTTGCTTATTGCTTACGAATCACGTATCATAAAATAGTTTTATTCCTGAGCTTTCAACCCCTATCAGGGGTCTTTATCAGAGGATAATGCTTAGACTTACAAGAATCAAAGGCAATATATAGCAACACATTCAGTGGGGGGGGGGGGGAATGGGGGTGGGTGGGTGTAGGTGACTAAGTCAGTATGATCAAGGGGGGGGGGGGTTGTATAGTTTAATTATTGTGTACATGTCCTTCTTAAGTTGGCATATGCTGGATTTATGTCCAAGTGTCTGTTGATGGCGTTTTCATCTGATAGCCAAGACTCGGCCAACTCTCTGGCACTTTTTGTACTGGCCTTAAATTTTACTTTTACGTTGTCCCAGTTGAATGTGTGTCCTGTCGATTTAGTATGTGCATATATCAAACATAGTGCGTCCTTTCTTCTGACGGCGTTGCGATGTTCCTGTACACGTGTTGAGATTCTTTTTGACGTTTGTCCTATGTATACAGCTGAGCAAGAATTGCATGGAATACTATAAACTGCGTTTCGTGTTTCGGCTGTCGATTTCTTGTTGTTAGCATTAAACAGGACCATGCGCAGATTGTTCGTGGGTTTATGTGCTATTCTGATGCCCCACTTGGTCAGGGTGCATGCCGTGCCTTCTGACACATTATGGTGATACGGGAGTGAATGCCAGGTGGGGTGGGGGTTCTGATTTAAGTCGATTGTATGCTGATTCCTTTGGCGTCTGCTGTGTAGACTCCGATTAATGAATGTTTTTGAGTATCCGTTCGAGGTGAAAAGTTGGAACAGATAGCGTCTCTCATTAATTTTTGTTTCCTTGGTATTACAATGCGTGTGGACTCGTTTAAATAGGGTTTTCATGCAGCTCCGTTTAGGAGATACCGGGTGGTTGCTCGCGAAGTGTAGAATCTTGTCTGCGTAGCATTGTTTGCGGTAAACACTTGTGGTCAGGGTGGCGTCACTATTTCTTTTAATGTAAATGTCCAGGAAGTTGATGTGTCGATTGATTTCTTTTTCCATTGTGAACTGTATTGCAGGGAATATTGTGTTAATATGATTGTAGAACTCATTCAGCTGGTTCTTTCTTAATATGACGAATGTGTCGTCTACATAGCATATCCAAATTTTGGGTGTAATCTGGGATAAAGCTATGTTTTCAAATCGTTGCATTACCAGTTCAGCTAGGAGTCCAGATAACGGTGATCCCATTGGCATGCCTTCTTTCTGTGTGTAATACTTGCCGTTGAAATGAAAGTGCGTTTTTTGGCAAAGTGATATTAGGTGCATTATGTTTTTGATGGACAGTTTGGTTCTTGTCTCTATGGTGGGGTCACTATCCAGTTTCATTAATAGTGTTTCTGTGGCCAGTTGGATCGGGATCATGGTGTATAGCGATATAACATCAAACGAGACCATGATCTCGTCCTCGGCGATGGATACGTCATTCAAGCGCTGTAATGCCGACTCCGCGCTGTTGACGGAATAATCTGAGTCGTCAGTTAAATGTTTAAGTAGTTGGAAAAGTCTTTTTGACAAGTTGTATGATGGTCCGCCTATTAGGCTAACCACTGGTCTGTATATATATATATATCAGGCGCCATCACGAGTGGCAGCCTTTCCAGCAGCTCCGTGTATGACTTTATTTTTCTACCTTTTTCTCTATTTCACTGTTAACTCCTACCACTTTCTTTTATGCGGACTCGTTCCCTGGACACTTTTTATTACTTGGACATGGATTTTTACATGACAAGACTCGTCTATTCAAGTAGTCAACTTCAAGCGCTGAGAACAAATGCACGCGCCGGTGTGGTTCCCTATTTACCTGACGAGGTAAGAAGGCGATATCGTGGCAGCAGAGCCGGTGCTAAGATAAAAGCCAAGTGTTTAGCGAGAAAGTGGCGCTACAAACCTTCAGTGCCTTCTGTGATCCTGGGAAATATGAACTCACTACCAAATAAAATCGACGAACTGGCTGCGCTGGTGAAAAATGTCAGGACCTACAGAGAATGCAGTTTGTTGTGTTTTAGTGAAACGTGGCTAACAACTAACATCCCAGATGCTAACGTGGAGCTACCCGGGTTTAGCACAGTTAGAGCAGACAGAGACGCAAGTACCTGCGGGAAGCACAAAGGAGGTGGACTCGCATTCTATGTCAATACAAAATGTTGCAACTCTGGACAAGTTAATGTTAAAATCTCCACTTGCTGCAGGGACATCGAACTGTTGGCTGTAAGTCTGCGTCCCTATTACTTGCCCAGAGAGTTTGGACACGTCATTGTTGTTATTGTATACATCCCTCCTCGGGCAGACGTGGAGATAGCGGGTGACATCATCCATTCCGACGTGGCTAAATTACAAACACAACACCCTGAGGCACTTGTGCTAATCGCTGGAGACTTCAACCATGTAACGCTGGACAAAACATTACCTGCCTTCTCCCAGTATGTGGATTGTAACACCCGAGGAAATAGAACTATTGACCTACTGTATGCAAACGTTAAAGACGCATACAGCGCCACCCCGCTGCCTGCACTTGGGAAAGCATATCATAACCTGGTTCTGCTTCAGCCTCACTAAAAACCAAGAGTGAGGGAGCTACCTACAACCACACGCTCATTCAGGAAGTGGTCCCCTGAGGCAGAGCAGGCTCTAAGAGACTGCTTTAGAACTATGGACTGGGATATCCTGCAGGGATCTTATACTGAGAACATTGAGGAGGTTGTTGACTGCATTACTGACTACATCAACTTCTGTATGGACATTGTAGTTCCAGTAAGAACAGTACGCTGCTATGCTAACAATAAGCCATGGATTACAAGTGACATCAAGAGCCTTTTGAACCAGAAGAAAAGGGCTTTTAAAGGCGGTAATCAGCATGAGCTCAAGCGCGTGCAGAAGGAACTCCGAGTCCAGCTCAGGGTGGCGAAGGAGCAGTACAGGAGAAAGCTGGAGCAGAAGTTGCAGAATAACAACATGAAGGAAGTGTGGGATGGGATGAAGATCATCACTGGCTGCAGCTCGAAGTGGGGTGCCACCATCGAGAGAGATGTGGAGAGAGCAAACCAGATGAACAACTTTTTTTAACAAGTTTGACCACCCTAACCCACTCTCACCTCAGAGTACTGCACCCTCCACCCATCCTTCTGCTGATACCAACATAGGAGAGAGTTTACCCCAACCCACAAACCAGCAGCCCAGGTAAGCAGAGAGCTGAGGAGACTTTGTGCCAGCAAAGCAGCGGGTCCAGGTGGAGTATCGCCACGACTGCTGAAAGCCTGTGCGTTGCAGCTAGGAAGTCCTCTACAGCGCATCTTCAACCTGAGCCTGGAACAGGGGAGAGTCCCGAGGCTTTGGAAAACATCTTGCATCACCCCAGTCCCAAAGGTATCACATCTTAGTGAGCTGAATGACTTCCGGCCTGTCGCTCTGATGTCGCATGTGATGAAAACCACGGAGCGGCTGCTACTTCACCACCTGAGGCCACAGGTCCGTCACACCCTCGACCCTCTGCAGTTCGCATACCAGGAGAAGGTGGAAGCGGAGGATGCCGTCATCTACATGCTATACCGATCCCTCTCCCACTTGGACAGATGCAGTGGTGCTGTAAGAATAATGTTTCTGGACTTCTCTAGCACCTTCAACACCATCCAACCTCTGCTCCTTAGGGACAAGCTGACAGAGATGGGAGTAGATTCATACCTGGTGGCATCGTGGACTGTCTTAAAGACAGACCTCAGTATGTGCGTCTTGGGAACTGCAGGTATGACATTGTGGTCAGCAACACAGGAGCGCCACAGGGGACTGTACTTTTTCCAGTCCTGTTCAGCCTATATACTTGGACTTCCAATACAACTCGGAGTCCTGCCACGTGCAAAAGTTTGCTGACGACACTGCTATCATGGGCTGCATCAGGAGTGGGCAGGAGGAGGAGTATAGGGACCTAATTAAGGACTTTTTTAAATGGTGCGACTCAAACCACCTACACCTGAACACCAGCAAAACCAAGGAGCTGGTGGTGGATTTTAGGTTTAGGTTTAGGTTTCTTTATTTAGTCATGTTTAAGAGGCCCAGGCCCCTCATGGCCCCCATGATCCTCAGAGGTGACTGTGTGCTGAGGATGCAGACATATAAATACCTGGGAGTGCAGCTGGATGATAAATTGGACTGGACTGCCAATACTGATGCTCTGTGTAAGAAAGGACACAGCCGACTATACTTCCTTAGAAGGCTGGTGTCCTTCAACATCTGCAATAAGATGCTGCAGATGTTCTATCAGACGGTTGTGGCGGGCGCCCTCTTCTACGCAGTGGTGTGCTGGGGAGGCAGCATTAAGAAGAGGGACGCCTCACGCCTGGACAAACTGGTGAGGAAGGAAGGCTCTATTGTAGGCATGGAGCTGGACAGTTTGACATCTGTGGCAGAGCGATGGGCACTGAGCAGGCTCTTGTCAATAATGAAGAATCCACCGTATCCACTAAACAGAATCATCTCCAGACAGAGGAGCAGCTTCAGCGACAGACTGCTGTCACTTTCCTGCTCCACTGACAGACTGAGGAGATTGTTCCTCCCCCACACTATGCGACTCTTCAATTCCACCTGGGGGGCTAAACGTTAACATTATTCAAAGTTATTGTCTGTCTGTATACCTGCATTGTTGTCACTCTTTAATTTAATATTGTTCTTTATCAGTATGCTGCTCCTGGAGTATGTGAATTTCCCCTTGGGATTAATAAAGTATCTATCTATCTATCTATCTATCTATCTATCTATCTATCTATCTATCTATCTATCTATCTATCTATCTATCTATCTATCTATCTATCTATCTATCTATCTATCTATCTATCTATCTATCTATCTATCTATCTATCTATCTATCTATCTATCTATCTACTAAATCTCTAGATCCAATGCTTGTAAAACATTTAGATAGTTGCAAAAAGCATCAACTTGAATTTCTAATTCAAAAAGAGTCAATGTACCATTCAGCTGGCTACACTGCATTAGCTTCTTGCCTGCTTTAGGCTTATACTCTTCCAAGATCTTTGGTGACCAGCCTTGTCATTGTTTTGAAGTCAAATTATGTATACTGTCCTAATCCCCAGTACACAGTATAAAGGTCTGTCGTCTCTTTTTTGTACCCCAAAGCTTCAAAGTTTACAGTCATCTCACATATGCAATGCAATGCATAACCTCACAGTTTCCATCTTAGCACCATGAAAATCTTCAAAAAAAAAAGTGAAAAGTACTGGTTTAAAAGCAAAATATTAATATTTCCTGCATTTTCTGAAAGACTACCCTGTTACTCCATTTTTCTTACTATTAGGATGGGAAAGAAATACCTCATTGTAATATTTTTCAAATCATGCATTTCTTTCCTTTTAAAATGTCCAATGTATTGGGTACTGGCTGAAAATAAACTCATATTGGCATTGCATTCTCTGAACATCAGCCAAAATAAACATATATTATTTTTGGATAAAATATAAAAAAATTAAACAAGATTAGCTTTACAACAATAATACACAAAATATGCATTTAAACAAGTTTATAATTTATAACTGAAGTGAAACAAATCTCAGCTGCGTTGTTCCTCCCTCTCACACATCTCTAAATACTTTGGCATTTTCCAACTGTCCTGCAAGCTAAAAGGACTTGCCCTTTATAACTAAACATACACGGTGAGAACTTAAGAGGCTTCACAGATATTGTGAGTGACACCTTCAACAGATTCCAGAATTTAACAAAATTTTACAAAATGGCATAATCAGAGGGGGCAAAATTATAGCTACAATTTAAATAATAATAATAAATTAAAAAACCTATACCTGGTGTAGCATAGGAGACATGGACATTGGAAACTATAATTAAATGATCAACACCACAACAGAACTGCAAATGAAGACATTAAATGCATTACTATAGATTTAATTTAAAGTATAGGCAGCTCTCAATTTTTTTTTACATTTAAACTTGCATTAAAACTCTGTAATACCATCCTCTGTTGTTCAGTACTATCAATGATTTGATCATTGTAATCTTCACATTCACTCCTGCTCCTGCTCCCGGTACACTAAAAAATTCCCCATAGCTGAATGGTGATTTTGTATTATTTGCTTACATTACTGAGGATGTGGTATACAGGAATAATATAAATGTTTACAGATAATCATTATACTTTGATTTCATTGAATTGAGTGATAATTTAAGTTATTAAGTTTAGTTCAGGGGCTTAAATATAATTTACATGGTGTGATATTGGCGCTTGGTTGGCACCGACCCGACACAGACTGACAACGGAGGCACGGGTAAAATAAACAAAAGATTTATTTTTTCTTCACCTGTGGGGCACGTCTTCCCCGTGAACCCCACAGACACAACATAGTCCTCAAAACACACACAAAGAAAAATCACCCCAAATCACACTCTTTGTCTTCCACTCCTCCCAGGGCAGCTTCGTCGTTGTCCTCCTCCTCCCAACTCTGGCACCCTGAGCAGTGGCTGCAGGCTCCTCTTATAGCCCACCCGGAATTGGCTGCACTTCCGGGTGGGGTTGCGCTCCCGCCCAGACGGGCTCGTTAAGCGGTGCTCTCTATGCAGCTCCGGTGTTCCATGAAAGTGGCCCCGACACAACCCAGGGGGGGCTGCTCCCAGGGCCGGATTTATATGAAAAGAGGCCCTAGGCTATTCCACTTATGAGGCCCATTCACCTTCCATTTTTAAGTTTGTAAATTACATGAGAGATAATAAAATTTTGCTAACAATTTGAATGTAGGCCCCTCTTGATCTTGAGGCCCTAGGCTGAAGCCTAGTTAGCCTATAGGAAAATCCGGCCCTGGCTGCTCCCCCGGATCTAGTGACAAAGGGGGGTCCCGGCCAGGGCCCGCCACAATGTTACAGTTTATTGGGCTGCAGAATAAATTTATAAGGTTGTTATCATCATAGTTGCAAGCTGCCTGACAGTAGATTACATTGCCATTTAAAAACTATTGATTTCTACTCATGTGACAAAGGTCCGATCTTTTCACAGAAATGTGAAATGAAAAAAAAAACCTGCCAACACAACCCATTTGTTACATGTTTTCTGCAATGTTTTGCCTGAAACGCATATTCATCTCAGAGACTGATTTTGCAGTGATGGTTCCACTCAAAGCATTTTTGAGCACTTGACATCGTGAGCTAACAAATTCATAGATCTTCTGCACTATAAAGAATTATGTTTGTTTATTAGGTTGTATCTGTCTGACAAATTCATTTGTATTAATTTTGTAGATTCAGGATCAACATAGATACTGTATATGGCCATGTTGGATGGAAAATGGATTTGAAACACTTTTAACTGCAGTCTGAATGTAGCTGCAGTAGGCTGTAGGGTCAAAGGCAGCAGGTATGGATTTTTCAACTCATTTTTAGCTTTGCAGCTTTTCTCAAGCATCACTCCTGCAGGACTGCACCCTCATATTCATGTTATAGCTAAAAATCAGGAAACCCAATATCATGTACTGACATGTGGCTTTGATTCATGGACACTCTCAGTGTGCTGAGGCATTGTGAACTAAATATTTCTTACAATTTTTAATGGTAGTATATAAATAAGGCACTAAATGTGTGTTTAATTCTTAAGGTTCACACATAGCTTTTTTGTAATATTATTTCTTAATGTTAAAAAAAAGTTACTTGAAAATGTCACCTTTACCAAAGATCCCCCTTAGGCAAATGCTTCGTCACTTCACCCCATGCACCAGCCTTGCCCCTGTAGGTTTTATTGCTTTTTGCTCCAAAGCTGTAATATTTATTAACAATCCATTGTGTTGGATAGTTGTCCTTTTGTGAAGAGGTCATAAGGAGTGACCCTACTTGCTAAATTGTTAAATAGTCTGAAAGTTAAGCATTACCTTCTCATATTTATATTTGCCTGGTTAGATATCAGGTTGTAGCAATCTGTGTCACACTGCTTACTTGTGATCACATTCTAACTTACTTACAGTAAGACAGACTAAAGCAGGGATCAGGTTCAAACCTTAATTATACTTATTGTAGATTAAACACTGGTAAATATACTAGCATTATAAATGTGCCTAAAGCAAAAGCAAAGCATTTATGAATGTGACAGCCATACAACCTGGAGGGATAGCAGTAGGACACCCAGTGTGGTTTAGGTATCAGGTGACTCTTTCAGTTTTACGTTGTGTATTAAGCTGGCAGGCCTTCAATGCCATGATGCCTCTATATAGATGTTGATGGAAAGGGAGAAGCAAAGCTCCTGCTGTGTCCCATCATTTAAGCTGCCTTTGTTCTTCTTTACTATACACCATGGACAAATGGGGCATTATAGTTTAGCAGTTTAGAACTGCTCTGTCTATATTCTCAAACCTTCTACCACCCGGAAGTGCAGCCAGAAGTAGGTCAACGAGCACCTGCAGCACTTCCGGGTGGGCTGTAAGAGGAGCCAATCAGAATCCCAACAGGGAGCTGCATAAAATGGTTCTCTTCATCTTGCAGCCCCTAAAACTGTGGTTAATGTGTCAACTCAGCACACCTCAAGTCCTCTTTTGACAGGTCCTGACCTGTTATGTGGTGATAAAAGCAATTAGGCAAGTTCAGTTTGATATTAATGAAACACGTTAGAGGGCAAGGTCTCTCTTTAAACCTTACAGTTTTTCCACTCATACCTTATCATTCATAAGAATACTAGTAAAATAGTTTGTTATCAAATATAAAAGCAGATACATCAGTCAAAAGGTCCATCGTCATATCAATACCTATCCGTCTCTTTTTAAATTAAATGGTTGGTAGGTTTTCACTGAAATTGAGCTAATGAATACATGGGTTCATCAACTGACTAGTAAAATTCTGATATGGTTAAACATCCCACTAGCACACTAATCTGTGGAGTGTCCTTTTAAAAAGAGTTAGGTGTTTAGCGAGAGCCTATTAGGCCATTTTTAAGACCAGTGCTTAAAATAGAAAAGAAGAAAATCTACAGCTTTTTCCTATTAGCCCAAAAATGGTGAAGGTTAGTGCAAGGTTAAAGTTTGTCAATAACATTAAAACTATCCATCCATTATCCAACCCGCTATATCCTAACTACAAGGTCATGGGGGTCTGCTGGAGCCAATCCCAGCCAACACAGGGCGCAAGGCAGGAAACAAACCCAGCCCACCGCAAGGCACCCACACACCAAGCACACACTAGGGACAATTTTTGGGTCGCCAATCCACCTAACCTGCATGTCTTTGGACTGTGGGAGGAAACCGGAGCACCCGGAGGAAACCCACGCAGACACGGGGAGAACATGCAAACTCCACGCAGGGAGGAACCGGGCAGCAAAGCCAGGTCTCCTTCCTGCGAGGTAGCAGTGCTACCACTGCGCCACTGTGCCGCCCAACATTAAAACTATATGTTACATAACTCAGAACATTTCTAAAGGGACATGTAAATATGTTGGAAAAAGTGATATTGTATAATTTCATATCATACAAGGTCATTGCTTACAAAGCTCATTTATCAGTTTTACAGCAGTAACCACTTTCGCTTCTTTTTGTTTATTGAAAACAGTTAGCTGCTCGCTGTGTGTGTGTTTTTTTTACCAAAGTGTTAGGATATAATCTATTAAAGGTTTAAGGTAATGATTTTAGTAACTAACATTTGCTTGAAAGGTGACACAGGAAGGCTCACCTGTCTTAAAAAAGTCTAAATGAGAGTCTGTTATTAGCACACCATTGAATTTGACGACCTTAATAATAATTATTCTGTGTTGCTTGTTATCATTTGTACTTTGATATGACAAAAGACATTTTAGAATTTGTGTGGAATTTGTATTGTGCACATTAACAGCAATTTGACAGCACCTGCTGAAAATGGTTGTGTGTAGGAGGCTATATGGGATAAGTTAAAAAGATAGATATGAAAAAATAAGACTACAGACATAGTGACAGATAGAAAGTCTATAGCTGAAACTATCTAGAAGATGTTAAAATTGTTGTGATCCATGTTTGTGCTGTATGCCTGAATCTTGCGACTCTCGATAATTGCAGGCTGGCACCATTTTGAGGTGCTTCATTTTGCTATTTAAGGAGACACTTTTGTCTTCCATATGAAGCGTGTATTTACATTTGCAGTATATCCCATGTCCCCTTATGCACAATTTTCCTTTTCTTACCATACCATTTATCTTTCTCTGCCATAGCACCCCAGAGCTACATATAGAAAAATATTAGTCGTGAGACATTTTTTTCCCTTGAATGCTGAATTGTTTTGCCCTTTTCATGCAGTAGCAATGGGAGCTCATAAAATACTTGCTTTCTTCAAACAGACTTAATGCACTCGGTGGAAAGCAGGGACATTTCTCTAAGAGACTAATGCCTGGAATGGAGTGTAGAATTCTGTTTTTTTTATATATTGTTTCTTCCAACCCCTCTATTATTTACTTGTAAGCTGCATGTTGGTGTTTAGTCATGACATTAATAATTAGATTCTCCCACCAGAATAGGTTCCAATTATAAATGAGACTGAATTCAGATCATTTGCATTTTTCTTTATACATAGCATTGCACATTTCTATGCAAATCAAATCATTTTTAAAGGCTGCTTTGAAACTCCTAGTGCAGTCTGCCTGACTTGGATATCCAAGACTTTAGTAACTTGTTTTTAAATTCTTTATTCACCATACAGCTCTCTTGTATTAGGAATTTGTCATTTTTCACATACCCCAAATTACTCTCTTGAGAGTTTTGCTGTCTGACCACAGTCAGCTATTTGTACAGCACCCCTTGAGCAATTGCAGGTAAAGGGCCGAACAGAGTAGCATTCCTTCTGCACCTGCCAGGATTCTAACTGGCAACCTTTGAGTTACCAGCTCAGAGTCTTTAACCAGAGAGCCATCACTCCACCTTGTAACCGGAGTCTTCAGTTGCTAAGTTCACCAAGGAGATGGACTGGTTGCCAGAAGGTGGTCCAAAACATGCTATAAATGTCACATCTGAAGTAACTTTGCACCAATCACACCACAACATTAGCACCATGTGCCTATTACTGTGTAGTTCCCCCCACCCCTCATGCTGCCAAAACAGCTCTGACTGTTTGGGGCAGGGACTCCACAAGACCTCTGAAGGTGTCCTGTTGTACCTAGCATCATAATATCAGCAGCAGACCCTTTAAGCTCTGTAAATTGTGAGGTGGGGCCTCCATGGATCAGACTTGTTTTTCTAGCACATGCACCACATGCTCGGTCAGATTGAGATCTGGACAATTTGGAGGCCAGTACAATACTATTACCTCTTTGTGATGTTCCTCAGACCATTCCTGAGCAATTTTTGCAGTATGGCCTTGATGCATTATCTTGCTCCAATAGGTCACTGCCATCAGGAACTGCTGTTGCCATGAAGGAGTGTTTGTGGTCTGCAACAATCTTTATGAAGGGAATATGTGTCAAAGTAATATCCACATGAATGCCAGGACCCAGGGTTTCCAAGGAAAACATTGCACAGAGCATCACACTGCCTCCAATGGAATACCTACTTCTAGTAGTGCATCCTGCTAGAATTGGATCTCCAGGTAAATGACTCACATGAGCTTGGCTGTCCTTCTTTTTCTTCTTTCGACTGCTCCTGTTAGGGGTTACCACAGGTGATCATCTTGTTCCATATCTTACTATCCTCCACATCTTTCTCTGTCACACCCATCACCTGCATGTCCTCTCTCACCACATATCTTAGGCCTTCCTCTTTTCCTTTTGCCTAGCAGTTCTATTCTTAGCATTCTCTTCCCAATATACTCAGCATCTCTCCTCTGCACATGTCCAAACCAACACAATCTTGCCTCTCTGACTGTGTCACCCAACCGTCCAACCTGAGTCGACCCCCTAATGTACTCATTTCTAATCCTGTCCATCCTCGTCACACCCAATGCAAATCTTAGCATCTTTAACTCTGTCACCCCTAGCTCTGTCTCCTGCTTTCTGGTCAGTGCCACCGTCTCCAACCCATATAACATAGCTGGTCTCATTACCATCCTGTAGACCTTCCCTTTCACTCTTGCTGATATACGTCTGTCACAAATCACTCTTGACACTCTTCTACACCCATTCCACCCTGCCTGCACTCTCTTTTTCACCACTCTTTTCCACAATCCCCGTTACTCTGTTCTGTTGATCCCAAGTATTTAAACTCATCCACCTTCGCCAACTCTATTCCATCCTCACCATTCCTCTGACCTTCCTCTCATTCACACACATGTATTCTGTCTTGTTCCTACTGACCTTCATTCCTCTCCTTTCTAGAGCATATCTCCACTTCTCCAGGGTCTCTTCAACTTGCTCTCTACTCTCACTACAGATCACAATGTCATCAGCAAACAAAATAGTCCAAAGTGACTCCTGTCTAATCTCATCTGTCAACCTGTCCTTCACCACCGCAAATAAGAAAGGGCTCAGAGCCAATCCCTGATGTAATCCCACCTCCTTGTTGAATGCATCCGTTACTCCTACCATAGACCTCACCACTGTCACACTTCCCTCATACATATCCTGTACAACTCTTACATACTTCTCTGCAAGTCCCGACTTCCTCATACAACACCACAACTTCTCTTGAGGCACCCTGTCATATGCTTTCTTCAGGTCCACAAAGACATAGTGCAACTCCTTCTGGCCTTCCCTATACTTCTCTATCAACACCCTCATAGCAAACATTGAGTCTGTGGAGTCTGTGGTGCTCTTTCTTGGCATGAAACCATACTGCTGCTTACTAATCATCACCTCCCTTTTTAACCTAGCATCCACTACTCTTTCCCATAATTTCATGCTGTGGCTCATCAATTTTATCCCCCTGTAGTTACTACAGCTCTGCACATCCCCCTTCTTCTTAAAAATCAGAACCAGTACACTTCTTCTCCACTCCTCAGACATCCTCTCATTTTCCAAGATTCAATTAACAATCTAGTTAAAATCTCCATCTGCTATCTCTCCTAAACACCTCCATGCTTCTCATTCATCAGCCTTTCAAAGTATTCTTTTCATCTTCTCAACACACCTTCCTCGCTTGTGAGTATGTTTCCATCTTTATCCTTTATGACCCTAACCTGCTTGATATCTTTCCCAGCTCATTCCCTCTGTCTAGCCAATCGGTACAGGTCCTTTTCTTCCTCCTTAGTGTCCAACCTCTCATACAACTCATCATACGCCTTTTCTTTAGCCTTTGCCACCTCTCTTTTTACCTTGCGCCTTATCTACTTGTACTCTTGTCTACTTTCTGCATCTCTCTGACTATCCCACTTCCTCTTCACCATTCTCTTCATCTGTATACTCTCCTGTACTTCCCCATTTCACCACCAGGTTTCCTTTTCCTCTGTCCAAATATCACTCCAAGCACCCTTGTTGCTGTCACCGTTATTACTTCTGCTGTAGTTGCCTAGGTGTCTGGAAGCTCCTCATTGCCACCCATTGCCAGTCTTACTTCCTCCCTAAACTCAACCTTGCAGTCTTCCTTTTTCAACTTCCACCATTTGATCCATGGCTCTGCCCTCACTCTCCTCCTCTTCTTGATCTCTAACATCATTCTACAGACCACCATCCTATGCTCTCTAACTACACTTTCCCCTGCCACCACTTTGCAGTCTTTAATCTCCTTCAGATTGACTCTTCTGCATAGGATATAATCTACATGTGGGCATCTTCCTCCATTCTTGTACATCACCCTATGTTCCTCCCTCTTCTTAAAATATGTATTCACCACAGCCATGTCCATCCTTTTCGCAAAATCTACTATCATCTGACCTTCTTCATTTCTCTCCTTGGCACCATACCTACCCATCACCTCTTCATCTCCTCTGTTCCCTTCACCAGCATGTCCACTGAAATCCGCTCCAATCACCACTTTCTGTCCCTTGGGTACACTGTCCATCACTTCATCCAACGCACTCCAGAAATCTTCTTTCTCATCCATCGCATGCCCAACTTGTGGGGAATATGCACTAGCAGCATTCATCATCACACCTCCAATTTCCAGCTTCATAATCATTACTCTGTATGGCCCTCTTTTCACTTCCAAAACACTCTTGACATACTGTTCCTTCAGAATAACCCCTACCCCATTTCTGCTCCCATCCACACCATGATAGAACAATTTGAATCCATCTCTGATCAACCTAGCCTTTCTCCCCTTCCATTTAGTCTCTTGAACGTACAATATATCAACCTTCCTTCTCTCCATCATATTGGCTAACTGTCTCCCCTTACCAGTCATACTGTCAACATTCAAAGTTCCTACCCTCAGTTCCACACTCTTTACTTTCCTCCTCTCCTCTTTCCTCCATTTACGTCTCCCCCCTCTTCTTCTCCTTCTTCCACCAACAGTTGCCCAATTTCCGTCAGCAGCCTGTTGGCTAACAGTACAGGGGCCTCATGTATAAATGGTGCATATGCACAAAAATGTTGTGTAAGCTCGTTTCCAAGCTCAAATCGCGATGTATAAAACCTAAACTTGGCGTAAAGCCATGCACATTTTCACGGTAGCTCCAACAGTGGCATACGCAAGTTCTCCACTAAGTTTTGCAAACTGGTGGCACCCAGCATCAAAGCAGTGCTACTGTTCCAGTGTGGTTTCCCTTTACTTTTTAGATCCACATCCCTGACGTGGCCTTATAAATACACTGAAATAAACCGCATATTGTTTATTTGTTTAATGCATCTGATTGTAATTAACCTGTAACAATATAATGGTCCAGAGAATAGTCAAACTATTCTAAATACCATAGCTGCTTTAGCGGTGTTACTCTCACTGCACCTTCTTCTTCTTCTTTCAGCTGCTCCCGTTAGGGGTTGCCACAGCGGATCATATTTTTCCATATTACTCTCACTGCACCACTCAGAGTTTTTATATCACTGTATCTGAGTGGGGAATCAAGATCTACAGCAGCTGATTGGAAAGAGAATTATCGGTATACAGCATCAAGCACACGCTGCCTCAGTCATGCTGTCTATTGAACTGCTCTCATACAGCAAACGCTTTAGAGCCTTTCCTTGTGGTTCGGAAGCAGTTTCATCCCAAGAACTATAAACACACTCAATCAGTCCATCAAGTGCTCCTTGTAGAACGCTTTGTACTTATAAGTACAATTACCTCACTGTAAACTTGCAAATACAGTTATAATATTGCACAACTAGAGCCACTTTATAAAGCGCGTATTTACATATGATGATGATATCATTTTTAAGATGAAATGCAGGAAAATATGTGTATAATATTATACAGATAAAATGTTAACATCATTTAAATAATCTATATTATTAATAATTAAACATGTGAGGACACGGTGCCACAGCACTAGTGAGGAGCTGGCGCTCTGTTCACGGATTGTTCCTGCCTCGTGCTGTATTCTTGCTGGGGCTGGCGTGACACTGGAAGGATAGATGGATAGATTAATTAAACATCTACTATGAAGATATTTCAATGTTCCTTAAAGGTTTTGAAGAATCTGCGTTCTAAGCTTACAGATGGCTTAACATCTATAACAGAGATGATTGTGTGGTGATTGGGTGTTTGGAGAAAGAAAAGTAAGGACAGGAATTGGGGGTTAGTACGTTTGAAAGAGACAGTACTGCTACAATAAAGTATTTCATCGAAGGTTGTGCATGGTGCAGCAAGCATCTTGCGTGAGGCAGGAACAATCACCGCGCCACTGTGTTCCCATGTTTAATAACATGCTTTAACTCCTATCATCATGAAAATGATATCAAGTATATATTTCAGTATTTTAATTATTCAGAGAGCTGTAATATCACAAATGTAATGGATCCTGTGTCCTGTCGGAGGAAGAGAAAGCCTGTTTAAGAAACACATAGTGATTCACACACATAGAGCACGTAGAAGATCAAATACAAAACAAAGCATTTAACGTACTACTTTAGTTATGATTGGATTTGAGAAACTAGTAAATTAAACAATTTTAAGATGAATTTTATGATTTTCTTCTTTAATGACAAAATAAACTACATGATTAAAGTGGAAATTTTGAGATTAAAGTTGACATTTCGTGCTTTTTTCCCACTATGTGCCTATTTTTTTCTCTGTACCCTAATAAGCTTCCATATGACACTCAGATGGTGGGCTACGACTCACCTTTTCACGGTGACTTTTACATCTGACTTATTTTTTATTTCGGCACTGTGTGACTTTGTGAACTTGAGCTTTCAAATTTCTCAGACACTCTGTCACTCGATCAACTTTCTTTTGTTGATTATATCACTGTTTAAACCAACAAATAGTACGTTTTTCCTTGCCTCCACTTGGTATTTGCTGAAATTCTTCTATTTTCCCCCGTGCTTTTGCCATTGTCTTTTCACAGAAGGCTGAGCTTAAGGGCTATTTATATTGATTTGCATATTCAAAGAGGCGTAATTCTGGAAGGAATTGGTGCGGGACAGCAGGCGCGTGCACGTGTGTTACTTTTCACGCTGACCGGGATTTATTTAGTGGAAGAACGTGGAAGTTGGCATTCACACAAATTTATGCATCTGGATTTTTTTGTGCATATGAACATTTCTGCTTTTGTCCGTACGCCATGTTATAGTGTGAATTCTACACACGCCGTTATACATGAGGCCCCTGGTGGCAGTCGATGGATCCGGTATGGAAATCTGTTTTGTTGTCCGCATGTTGATCTGGCCAAATTTTACACCGGATGCCCTTCCTGATGTAACCCTCTCCATTTATCCAGGGAGGAAGAAAATGTAATTTATCATATCAGAATACTTTCATCAATTGTTCCATTGTCCAGTTCTGGAACTCATGTGCCCATTATAGGTGCTTTTGCCAGTGAGCTAGGATCAGCATGGGCAACTAGTCTGTGGCTATACAGCCCTATTCACAGCCACCTGTGATGCACTGTGTGTTCTGACACCTTTCTCTCATGGCCAGCATTAAGTTTTTCAGCAATTTGTGCTACAGTAGCTCTTCTGTGGGATTGGATCAGATAGGCTAGCCTTTACTCTCCATACGCATCAATGAGCCTTGGGTGCCCGTGACCCTGTTACCAGCCCACCGCTTGTCCTTCCTTGGCCCATTTTTGATAGGTATTAACTACAACATACATACCGTTTTGGAGATGCTCTGACACAGTTGGCAAGCCATCACAATTTGGCCCTTGGCAAAGTCACTCAGATCCTTATACTTACCCATTTTTCCTGCTTCCAACACATCACCTTCAAGAGCTGGCTGTTAACTTGCTGCCTAATATATCCCACCTCTTGACAGTTGCCACTGTAATGCGATAATCAATGTTACTCACTTCACCTGTCATTGGTTTTAATGTTGCAGCTGACCAGTGTACATGATACCAATGTATCGTTGTCTCAGGTTAGCATCATCATGAAAAGCAGACACTTGACTACTTAGGTTCAGCTACATCTTCACTGAACCATCTTTCTCTATAATGGGGTAGCAGGAAAACACAGACTATTCCAGCAGCAATAGCTGCAACCCAAAAATCAGCCCTTAACATGCTTCCATTCCATATCAGGATCAAATTTAGATTCATAATTTAACATATTCTATACATTCACGCTTGCCATTTCTCAATATCATCAGTTTAGAAGGGAATGTTCTCATGTAGCCAAATTCTTCTTGTGTAAGTGATGTTTTCTTACCACCAACAAACATTTTTACTATGTAAAAGAACAACCCTGCCCACCTATTATAACAGTAATAGCAGATGCTCTGGGGGTAGAAATCCTTTTTTGCTCAGCCAGGTATGTAGCTTGTGAATGCTGTCTACAGCAGAGTGGGTGCACCGGTAGATTATGAAGCCTGCTGAGATATGAGTCATGGCAAACTTTAAAAGTCAAATCTGCTTGTTCATGCAGATAAAATTAAATTGTTTTGTCCTGATTCTTGCTCTTATCTGGAGAACAGTCAGTGCACCATCAAATTTTTGCTTCAACTTAGCCTTGTCCAAATTCACTGTGCATATGCTGTAAACAACATATACAGTATATTAATCACAAAACATCTGGCCTGGGCTACTTTTTCCCTATTGCATTCTGTGTTATTATATTAATAAAATATCTATCTATCTATCTATCTATCTATCTATGTATTTACATAACATACAGAACAAGATTTGATGAACCAGAAAGTGGTTAAGTGTTAAATAAGTATTTTATTCTACTCTGTATGTTAGAGGGGGACATTTTTTGTACACCGGGTGGTTCCATTAGGCACCCATTGTTGGGACTGGGGGTGAGAAGTTAAAAGGCAAATTTCCTGGGTAATCCCATTACTGATTGTTGTCATGGCTGTCTGCAGGATGTAGGTATTTGCTGTATTGCAAAAGAGTCACCGCTTTGAAATTTTTGGCTGGTTGAGTATACAAACAATACAAAGTTGTGATAACAGAACTGGGGGGTATTTTTCGTATGTGGATTAGTCGTTTAGCCGGATGTAATTGTTGACGATTTGGCCTGATCCTGGATCTGTCGGTTTTTCGAAACTCTTGCTGGAAGTGTTGTCATAGCAACACATCCTAATTCTAAAACCTGCTCGGAGCAGGTTTGTTCTACGTAAACAAGGATTAGCTCACACACATAATCAGTGTCCGTGAGTGGAATTCATTCAGTCATGACTTCGCCGTTCATGAATGAGCAACCAATTGATATCGGTACACAAATTATAAGACGAGAATTTCATATAGAGAGGGGTTTAAGCGATTGGCAAGATTTTTTATTGCTCCTGGAGGAAATTCTTTTCGAAAGATACCGCTTTAGCCGAGGGGGAATATTGTACCTAAAAGATTTATTAGCACCTTATATTCGAAGTCAAACTAAGCGAAGTCGGGCTCTCACAACCACACAGACAGTATGCATTGCTTTTTTATATACTGTAGGCGATGCGGAAAATCTAACTAAAAGTGTAGTTTCCCAGGCAATTCGTAAAGTCTGTTTGGCTCTGAAATATTTCCTTCGGGTTTTCATAGTGTTTCCTGGACACCTGCATGTGCAGACAATAAAAGAGGTGTTTGATGCCATTGCAGGTAGGTAATACACAGGCTAAAACACCCACAGTTCCATGAAGAATCTCAATCAACCTAACATTCTCATTACCAGGATTTCCAAATGTGATTGGGGCACATGGGACTGATCAGAGTGGAGTTTGATCAAACATTATTTGGAAAATGTACCTCTCCTCCTGATGAATAATCAGACACAGTGTCTTCATCAAATATTTGACCTTCGTCAATATCTCGTTGGTCAGACACAGGTTCATTCCCTGCAACTGACCCAACAAAAAAGAGGGCTATATGGAACATACCTATGGCACACATGGAGGACAAATACATGCAATGACCATCCTTTACCTGAAATGAAGTGACCACTGCATCCTGCCACTGGTTCTGAGGAGGAGCTTCCCCCTGGAATGCCTTCAGATACAGGTTGATGGGCATTTTGCTGGAGAGCCAACTCTTCTGCAGGGGTTAGGTCTGGACCGTGTGGACCTCCAGCTGCTTTTTGCTTGTCTGCCTTCTTATTAGCTTTAAAATTTATGTTTTTTTATATTATATATGATTATTTATGTCAACAATTCTTTAAATAGTTATATACCAATATTTACCATTTTGAACTATATTCTTGTACTTCACTTTAACCTGTTCCCATGTTCTCCTTGTGCTCTCATTTGATCTGGAATTATGACATATTAAATAATAATTAATCTGACACATAGGAAATGAAACGCTGCATTCAGTAAGTACAATGCACATTACTTAGCGTTTAATCTGTCAGCCACTTTTTGCCAGCCGTCTTTTATGGTCTGGGCTGCTTTTGCAGTGTTACCCCTTGTGCATATTAAATCTTGAAATTTTTCATGTCCTTCGAATAAAAGGTCTTGCACCGTGTGTGTGAAAAAAAAATGTGCCCGTTCTTTCATTATTTTGTTACAGACTATCAAAGACTTGCTGATCCTGTTATATATGGGCTTTTCAATCAGCGCGGGCGCACGCATTCATCTCGGATGATTAGATCCAGCTAGACTAATCTACTACACGGCTGCGTTTGAAAAACCGACCTATTCCGGATGAGTGTCACCGGCATTAACTTATCCAAGATGAGGCACTTGATCTCGGATGATTTAAGCGACGTACGAAAAATACCCCCCTGTTCTTTCCTTGGAGGATGTTTGTATTTACCTGACTTGGAAATTAACATGTTTGACAATATTGGCTTCTAATCAGCAGATCTGTACTCATTAATGGTTGGTAACAATACATTTTGTTAACATGTGTTTTCATTAATTGGTAAACCCAGGAAATTTAGATGTGCCATTGTTTAAACCGATTGTCCAGGACTGACAACGGCAGGGACTGAAGGAGATTTAAACTCTTGGGCAGGAGAAGGCAGAGAGGGATGGTCCACTGAGAACGCTGCCAAGACACTTGGACAGAGCACAGGGGCTCATAGGCAGACAAGGATACCTGGCTGGCACGACGTGAGGCACAAGGACGACAACACTTACTTCCAGGAAGGAAGAGACAGCTCCACAAGGAGACGCAAGTTGTGGGTCCAGCGAGAGAGGGAAGCCACATGAAAGGACCAAGCAAAGCTGGCAGATGAGAAATGAGGCATGCCTAGGTCACGCCAACACAAGGAGCCCAGAGTGGAAAAAAGGAACGACGCTGACAGGCATTCAATGATTTGCCAAAACTTCTGTTGGGAAACGATTGTTCGGTGAACAGAGTGCATCCGTGGACAGTTGAACGATTAAGTGTTGGGGTAACACAGTGCACAAACTGGACTCTGCACCACTAAAGGTTGTATCCTCCAATTCTTCTTTTTAATGGACTTTTAGAGTGTGGACTGTGTGCTTTCCTTTTTTAAAAAAAGGAATTTCGTACCTGATGTTGTTAGATTTTTTTGTCATGTTCGTTTGTTTTTTTTAATTTACTTTATTGTCTTGTGTAATAGAAGTTACTGTAGCTTTTCCTGAAATTACTATTGTGTCTTTCATTGTGTGTTTACTCACTGCCCAATTTAAAGAACCCTGTGTGCAATTTTCTATACATCTCAAGAGTTCCCAGTCTCTTAATAAAATTGGGTGGCGTAGTCAGATATTTTAATGGTGTCTAAGTTAGATTTCCTGTGAGTGTAACCAGACACCTGTCACGTGTACACATGACAATAAATCTGAGCTGTACTTTACAGTACATTACAATTTTAACCAAAGCCCTAAATCAGGGCTATTCAATTATAAATTCAGTTGGGCCAGATTTTCAAACCAAGAAATTTAGCTGGGCCAGACATTTTCAGTGGCTGGTAAGCAGTAGGTAATAATAAATTTTAAATCAACACAAAAATATTTAAAAATAAGTAATGTTTATTCATTGTTTCCCTTTTAAATTTGGTCACATCTTCACTGGCTATCTGATGGTTTGAATCCCATAAAAGCCAGAAATGACACTACTCCTTTGGGCCCTTGAGCAATTCCCTTAACCTGCAATTGCTTCATCCTGGGTATGACATTAATCTGCATCCTGCCCTGGAAGCAGGTCCTTCAGTTTACAGGGAAAACTTGGGGGTTGGTGGCAGGATTGACACTCCAGCTACCATAAAAAACCTCACACTGTTCCATTGTGGTGCTGAGGTGTCACCTGCTGCACTTGAGTCCAGGCCCAGATTTTCTTCTATAAACTTAAACAAGTGCCTTCTGGCAATATCTAACATAACCCTGCAGGGTACAAAACAGAAAATAAATTCAGCTTTAACTTTAGCCATAACAACAAATGGAGGTTTTCCGTAGAGCTCTCACTCATCTGGAACCGGTCTCAAAAAGACAACTCAGTGGAGGTTGCCAGGCTTTTTATAATGGGAGGACTGGAAGAGGTGGAGATAATTTCCCTCATTGGGAGGTTTCTGGGAGCTGCAGGGAAAAAAGAAGACAGAGTTAGCGACAGCACTCCCTCTTGCCCCAATGGGTTACCATCTAAATCGAATGATCCAGCAAGGAGATCTTCATACGCACATGCGTGACAATATATAACTAAACAGAATCTGAGGTAGTGTCAATACTTTTTTTTTATACTTTTGAAATAAAAAATAAACATTTTGCTCACATCTGACCCAAGCATATCTCAAAGTGCATAAAATCAAAAAAAGTGCATAATATTAGCAATATCTTTGGTTTCCCTTTTGAAATTTGAGATCCTCCCACAATTTAAATGGGTGATTGTGATAGGCAAGGGATTTTTTTTTTCATAGAACTTAAACTGTTACATTCACACAGATGAATCACTTATATGACAGAGGTTAAATTTGAGTTCCACAACAAAGCCTTTCCCATGGAAATTGTTTTTTTTTTCCACAGAAAAAAACTGCCTGAGTAAATGTTTAAGTGCAAGGCACCATATATGGCGTGAAAGTGGATTAGTACATTTACTTTAATGATTTTTCTTTAAAATATCTTTGTACAGAGTTCTTGGGTGTCAAGTAATGAATTATTAATTATAATTCTCCATCCATCCATCCATTTTCCAACCCGCTGAATCCGAACACAGGGTCACGGGGGTCTGCTGGAGCCAATCCCAGCCAACACAGGGCACAAGGCAGGGAACCAATCCCGGGCAGGGTGCCAACCCACCGCAGGACACACACAAACACCAAGCACACACTAGGGCAAATTTAGAATCGCCAATCCACCTAACCTGCATGTCTTTGGACTGTGGGAGGAAACCGGAGCGCCCGGAGGAAACCCACACAGACACGGGGAGAACATGCAAACTCCACACAGGGAGGACCCGGGAAGTGAACCCGGGTCCCCAGATCTCCCAACTGCGAGGCAGCAGCGCTACCCACTGCGCCACCGTGCCGCCCAATTATAATTATTACTATTATTATTTTTTACTAAATTTTATTTTCCAGGTTTCTTTGTTGATAAGATCCCATTGAAGAATTTATCTGTAACAGAAGAAATAATGTGCACACCAAAATGACTGAAGTAACAACTAACGACGTGCCATTTTTTGATACCATTTTAACAAAGTTTACTGTCTGTTATTAATCACAGAGCAGCCCAGTAAAACAACAATAATACACTTTCAACCTTAAAACGCAGACTTCATCACATCACTGTATGTAACGAAACAGCGGGCAAGCGACTGCTCATACATGTTAACTGACGGACAGGCAGGCGCTTTAGATGGGGTATGAATTAAATCAATAGAGAAACAGCATGCAAAGGTGCACGAATGCAAGGAGATCAGTGATAATCACATCTTAGTGTGCCTGCGTGAAATCAGAAGGGACAAGGCTGGACACATATTCATATCAGGGGACCTACAGTCATATGAAAATGTTTGGGAACCCATCTCAGCCTGCATAATAATTTGCTCTACTTTCAACAAAAAAGATAACAGTGGTGTCTTTTATTTCCTAGGAACATCTGAGTACTGGGGTGTTTTCCGAAGAAAGATTTTTAGTGAAGCAGTATTTAGTTGTATGAAATTAAACCAAATGTGAAAAACTGGCTGTGCAAAACTTTGGGTCCCCTTGTAATTGTGCAAAATTTTGGGTCCCCTTGTAATTTTGCTGATTTGAATGCATGTCACTGCTCGGTACTGATTACTTGCAACACCAAATTGGTTGGATTAGCTTGTTAATCCTTGAACTTCATAGACAGGTGTGTCCAATCATGAGAAAAGGTATTTAAGGTGGTCAATTGCAAGTTGTGCTTCCCTTTGACTCTCCTCTGAAGAGTGACAGCATGGGATCCTCAAAGCAACTCTCAAAAGATCTGAAAACAAAGATTGTTCAGCATCATGGTTTAGGGGAAGGCTACAAAAAGCTATCTCAGAGGTTTAAATTGTCAGTTTCAATTGTAAGGAATGTAATCAGGAAATGGAAGGCCACAGGCACAGTTGCTGTTAAACCCAGGTCTGGCAGGCAAAGAAAAATACAGGAGTGGCATATGCACAGGATTGTGAGAATGGTTACAGACAACTCACAGATCACCTCCAAAGACCTGCAAGAACATCTTGCTGCAGATGGTGTATCTGTACATTGTTCTACAAGTTCAGCGCAATTTGCACAAAGAACATCTGTATGGCAGGGTGATGAGAAAGAAGCCCTTTCTGCACTCACACCACAAACAGAGTCGCTTGTTGTATGCAAATACTCATTTAGACAAGCCAGATTAATTTTGGAACAAAGTGCTTTGGACTGATGAGACAAAAATTTAGTTATTTGGTCATAATAAAAAGCACTTTGCATGGCAGAAGAAGAACACCGCATTCCAAGAAAAACACCTGCTACCTACTGTCAAATTTGGTGGAAGTTCCATCATGCTGTGGGGCTGTGTGGCTAGTTCAGGGACTGGGGCCCTTGTTAAAGTCGAGGGGCGGATGAATTCAACCCAATATCAACAAATTCTTCAGGATAATGTTCAAGCATCAGTCACAAAGCTGAAGTTAGGCAGGGGTTGGATATTCTAACAAGACAATAGATATGACCCAAAACACAGTTCGAAATCTACAAAGGCATTCATAAAGAGGGAGAAGTACAATGTTCTGGAATGGCAGTCACAGCCCCCTGACTTGAATATCATTGAAAATCTATGGGATGATTTGAAGCAGGCTGTCCATGCTTGGCAGCCATCAAATTTAACTGAACTGGAGAGATTTTGTATGGAAGAATGGTCAAAAATACCTCCATCCAGAATCCAGACAATTATCAAAGGCTAAAGGAGGTGTCTAGAGGCTGTTATATTTGCAAAAGGATGCTCAACTAAGTGTTGATGTAATATGTCTGTTGGGCTGCCCAAATTTATGCACCTGTCTAATTTTGTTATGATGCATATTGCATATTTTCTGTTAATCCAATAAACTTAATGTCATTGCTGAAATACTACTGTTTCCATAAGGCATATCTATATTACTAAACGGCAGTTAATTTATGCATGGCGGACGCACCGAAGTGCATGTGCACTGTGGCGCGGCGCCCCAGGGTCAAACGCAGCGGCTTCGCTTTAGTTCAAACGCAGTTTAGTTCAAACGCAGCGGCTTCGCTTTAGTTCAAATAGGGTTATTGAATTAAATGGAAACTTTACCATGCCTACGACCTGTGAACTAAACCTGAGGTAAAGCGTGCACACCAGGTTCTACACCCGCCCGGACGCGACTGCCCACACCACCGCATATATGATGACACAGCCATAAAAAAACAAAAACGAGACTGCATGAAGAAAGACAATAACAGAAGCGCGTTGAAATGAACTGTCCCAGGACGCACCCACCCTCCATGATATTTCATAACGCAGCGGCTTCCCACCAAACGCATACATACTGCGCCGTGGCGCAAACCCCAGAGTCTAACGCAGCGTCTTCCCAGAGTCAGTAGGTGGCCCCCACACAACACAGCCTGTACACTACACTTGCTCTGATCCACTGTGCCAGTAATATAGATCACATAACGGTCACAGACTCAAACCCTGCGGCTTCCCAGACTCGGTGGCTGGCACACGAACACCACAACCTGTTAAGTAAACTTGCTGTGCTCCACTCTGCCAGCAGTCGGTATCAGCAAAGGCAAACGGAATCACGTCTCCACAAAACGAAACCGCCTTAGTACAGATGTGCTTATTTAATTAAATGACATTTCCCCAGATGCACCCACCCTCCATGATATGTCATCCATCCAAATATCGGACGGTACAGAAACTGATTGCCATTCTTGGATTTACGATTCTCTAGAGAATCGCGGGCTTACTTGTCATATATTAAAAGGAAGTTGCTAGTTTGAACTCTCAGCCAATAATAAACAGAAATCCAAAGAATTAAGAGGGGTTCCCAAACTTTTTCATATGACTGTATATGATGGGCAGAGGAATTTAAAATTTTTTGCATGCCTACCTTTTGTTTTTAAGACCAATTGCATCATATTCAGCCCTTTGTTCATTTTTCTGGTACAAGTGTAACCAGCCTCTCATTGAAATTCTTTGCCATCCCCTCAGCAGCGCTATGTACTTAAAAATATTTTCCCGTGCACGTCTCCAAGTCTGATGTAATTTTCACCACGACTCCCTTGCATCCAGCGCAAGGTATAAAACAGCCTTTATGCGGCTCAGGGATATGCAGCGGGAGCCCGTTCCGACACATATGTTAACAACACATCCACTCAACAATAGAAAATGACCTTTTGTATCTGTTACAATATAACAGATAATAAAAGTTTCAATGATTTCTTTCACCACTGGCGAACTAAGTAGAAATGATAATCACCAAAGCCTATTTTTGGCCGCATTTGCAACCATTTTATTTGCAGTCTGGAGCCCCGTCAGGACCACGGGCTGGGCCACTTGGATGTTGCTTCTGGGCTGCATGTGGCCACCATTTGAATAGGCCTGCCCTAGATTACTTAAGAATAGCAAACTCTATTTTCTATCTGCATACTGTTAATAAGTTCACCTTTTGCTTCAGATGCTTTCTCCAGTAGACTTGTGCCAACAGGCAATATCATCTGCAATCGATGATTGATTACTTACATCGCCAATGAATATTCCTTTGCTGATGACTTGAAAAACAAGATTAAACACATAAATACACTAGGCACTTTTATCCTGATTGTATAAGGACAAGCTGTAAATGCATTGCATTAAACTAGAAACTTTAGCAGAAAGATATGAATCCAATTACATTTTCCCGCTCAAACTGCAAATTAGCAATCAGGTAACATCCTGTGCTCTGGGTTTCAACATGGTAGGTGCACTGTTTTCAATGACTTACTCTTTTTATTGATAACGAAGGCCAGCCGCAGAAGCCGAATGTGGCATATAATTAAGAGAAGAGAGAGAGAGAGATAGAGAATGTACTGTAATGCTGCAATTGTGACGGGGATAACCAAAGCTGCCACTTGCATTGGTGAATTGGGTGTGTCCATAGAGATTGGTGAGAAAACATCCTGATTGGATTGTTCAATTTTTGCTGATGCTACCCAGTCTCTACAAGCATTGTTTTGTGTTTCTCTATTTATTGCAAAACGTTGATGCCTCTCATTTCGAAAATATATACCTGTCAAAAAGTGTGTTGCAGTCAGGTTTACTGACTCTAACACCTTATCAAGTCTTTTTGAAAAAAAATAAACTTTCAGTGTGACAGTGCTTTTGGGAAGAATGTTGTGTTGTCCAATCAGCTTTTCAGATGACATACTGTACATCAGTCTCCCACAAAGGAAGAGACTCAGTGCAGCAGTGGAAATGAAGGCTCATGTATCCACCCAAATCACTGTCCTAATCAGAATATGACATAGTTTATTATAACCAAAAGTGATATCACTTAATTTACTAAAAAATGTATCATCATTTTCTGCACAGGTGTGCCATTTCGGAGGAGTTGAAGGATGATCTATGTGGCTAGTAAGAAAAATACTTGTTATGTTTTAAAATGAAATTTTGGGAAGAGTGCGTGAAGAAAACATAATTTATTCACATAAATATTGCTCATTTGTTTTGAAGCCAAAGTGTTGCCAAATAGGCAAGGTTGAATTCTTCTTAGCAATCCATTTACCCATGTGTATTTTTTCTTTATTAAATGAGGTATTTTCGTATCTTGTCATAGTGTGTGGCTATTAAAGGAATTACAGAAAAATGGTGATTCCTCCCATTCTCCATCGCCAACTAATTGACATGAGAATTTTACACATTACGTAATCATATTCTGTAGTCCATGTACACACACAAAAAGAAACAGAAAAGTTATCTGAAAACTGTTAAACAACATTTTAAATAAAGAAGCAAGAAACCAATCTTGGTTTTAAGAAGAAACTTTGCAAACAGCATGGCTCACCCAACACTTCCATGGCCTTGTGGTAAACAGTTTCAATTTCATGCTTTCTATGTAAAGGTAACATAAATCTTCTAACAGAGACAAAGCTCATGTGAACCACATCTCAATCCTCACATTCCCAACCACACCATTACCCATGTAAAACAAGGCAACAGAGCACAAAAACAGTTTGGGGTCCACAATGGATGTCTGTATTTAATGGTAATGATCTTGAAAGACTGCAAAAAACAACAAAATGGCAGTCTCTTGCAACTGTAAAACTGGTGTCCATTCATCACCAGCTGGTTAACAAGGCATCTTGTTGTGACTTTCAGGTTTTATACACTGGAGACTGCAAAAACTGGTGTTACTGACATGAAAGATGAAATTAAAGGAAGTCTTCCAGATTGCAGTGCCCCCTTCTATAGAGGAAAATGACAAACAGTGAATTCCCACAAAATGCTCCCCTGGTGGCCTCTCAAAATTGTCCACCGTTATTTCTGACAACACATCCATATATTAGACACCTGACATGCAAGCAATTAGGAATAGGAAGTTACTATTGTTATTGCAGCACCATACTAGGTTTACATGTCAAGCAACGCTATAAAATAAACTTTGTGTAAATTTAAAATTATTTAGATCCATCCATTGTAACCATTATCTAAACCTGCTTCATCCTGAGCTGGGCCATGGAACAGTTGTAAAGATTATGACATAAAATTAATAAAACTCTGCCTTAAACATCACAACTTTAACATGAGAATCACTATGGTTTAAAACACTTACATACAACATTTTACACTTCTTTTTATTTGATTATAATGTTGTAGACTGCATGCCATTATACCATTAGATTCTGTTTATTAATTCTTGATCCTCCTATTCATGATTAACTTTGGCATGAAGATAATCATCAAGACAGGTGACAGACATCAGGCAGGAATTGCATTTTTAACAAGCTGTGCAATTTACAATATCAAATAATTTATGTATATATAAGTAACAAAACATAATTTACAATAAGTTTGTATAGTATATCTTGGCAAATTGGAACCCATCCATCCATCCATCCATTATCCAACCCGCTGAATCCGAACACAGGGTCACGGGGGTCTGCTGGAGCCAATCCCAGCCAACACAGGGCACAAGGCAGGAACCAATCCCAGGCAGGGTGCCAACCCACCGCAGGACCTGGCATTACATGTTTTCCCCTATATTTATACAAATTCACTCTTATAGGAATTAGAAATGTAATTATTACAAACAGACATTGCTGTATTTATGAGAGCTATTTTGTTTTCCCCATTATTGGATTTTGATGTTTCTGCTGAGGTTTCCAAAATATCATAGTTTTCCTTTGTTTGGTAGCTATTTTTGTGCTTCAAGATTGCCTCAGCATGTGTTTAATTGTTTGTTGCATGTGCTCCATTTCAGCTTTCAGCTGGCTGTCATCAACTAAATGTAGATCTGTCTGGGACGACATAGTAATTGGGTTTCCATTGCCATCATATGCAACCAGAGTTCTGGTATTCATGCAGAGCCCAAAGCTCAGCACCTCATTAGTGGTATTTCACAGATGTATAACTGGATAAAAATTTAGGTCTGAGTATTTTTTGTGAGTTTCAACATTATATATACAAATAATTTTTATTAATTTAAATTTATAACTAATTACAGTATTTCTATTGTCACGCATGCGCGCTTAGGGAACCATGTAACGACCCAAAATGTAACGTGAAACCGCATGCCAGAAGGGAATGGCGGGGTACTAACCTCTCTCTCTTTATTTTCTGCAGAAAGAAAGACGCACTGCCGCCATGAATCGGCCAAGAATACCTGAAAACACACCTCCACTTCCGCCTTCCCTCTGTCGCTTCCCAATGACATCAACAATCCCAGCATCCATCACGGTTCCTTCCGAGCATTCCATTCACCTATTTCTGGTCCCTCGTCATAAATGTTCCCCACTCTGCCATCTAGGTGGCTGTCTTAGGAATGCCAATATTGAACGAAATAATTTTTGTTTTGGAAAATATTGATTGTTACAGTATACGGGGCCGGAAAACCCCAAACCTTTATACTGTCTGAGTCTTTCTTTTACACTATATTTAAAAAAAATGCCACAGAGCTCACCATAAGCCATCATGTAGACTCTGGGTTTCTAAATGATGTTATAAATGCAAAGAATTATTATTATTATTATAAGTATATTTGTTAAGGCCATCAAGGGGTTGCATTGATTCCTTGAATTCACACTGTATTTATGTGAAGACAAACATATTAACAACAATGTAAGAGACCAGATCTCCATCAATTTTCTGAAAAAAAAAAAAAATTGGATGGTGTGAAGAAAGCGCATACAGTATATCTTGAATTTGTAAGGTGAGGACTGAAAATGCTTGTTTACTGCATGGTACTGTGATGTAGTGGGTCCACAGCTCACATCAAAAAGGCCACTTTTTAAATAAATAATCACCATCTTCGCGGCTTATAGAGAGGGCGTGGTAGTGTGACTGGAAGCGGTTCCCAGGGAAGTTTGTGATGCGGGCAGTCCTCGCTTAAGTGCACAGGTGAGGGGTCGTCCGCATCCTTAATTGGTGCCGGGAGCTGCTGATTGCCACATCTGATCCACGTCCTCAGGATAAATAGAATCGCAAGGCAGCTAGGAGCGGGGAATGAAAAACGAAATGGAATAAATGAACGGAGGTCACAGGAGAAGAAGGCAGGAAGTAGGGAGAGGAAAATGAGAACAAGCAAGCACAGGCTCGGGGGCAGCTGAGCAGTGATCCTGGGTGTTTGGCCGGCACCTGAGGAGCATTTGATTGTGGTCGCTCCTGCTGAGCATTTTATGAAGAGCGGGAGTGACCGGAAGGAGGATGGCTCACCATGTAAGGCCAGGAAGGCAGTGGGAGTCGGGACTTGGGACGTGAAAGCCCCAGCATGAGCGCCCTGGTCGCTGAGGAGCCCAAGTCGCAGTTTAGTGAAGCCCGTTGGAGCCAGGGATTGGTGAGGCGAACGAACCAGCAGAAGAAGGTAGAATGAAGGTCAGCTGCAGGTAGGGTGGCTCCCCTGGTGCATAGCCTGGACGGGAGAAGCAGGGGAGTCACCAGTAGGAGAAAGGCACGGGCTGATTTTTTTAAAGGGACAGCTTCCAGCTATTGTTTTAACCTTGTTGTTTATAAAAGGGTTTTTTTATTGGATTTTAACTGCTACGATTTCACCTCTGTTTTAATGGATTATTTATTTAAGGATTGAGAAGCACTGCACTTTATTTTGGACACTGACTTGTTTTGTTTGTTGGTTTTAAATAAAAGCACTATTTGCACCATCCCCTTGTTTCATTGTTTGTGCCTCACTGCTTAGCTCATCGGTGACATTACCGACGGTGTCAGGTTCAAGAGCTCCCAGAAGCTGCATGGGAGCCTGGAGTAGAACCCGCATCGTCACAGGCACATACACATGCTCACTTTCATGCATCTGCACCGTACCAATTTAGATACAAAGATCAACATAATTTGGAAATGTTGTACGAAACTAGAGTCCGCAAAAAAGTCAGTATTAATACATGAAGAGCATTCAACGTTCACAAAGAAAAAACTCCAGTTGAAAAACAATGTTGGGTCCAGTCCATTAGGCAGCAGTTGAATGTTAAGTTTTGAGCACTCTCTGTTTTATAAGTCAGAATCAGACTGTTCACACTTTGTTATCACACAAAGCATCGTCCCACAGACACATGCAAACAACCCAAATAACAATTAATGATGTTGTTGTTACAAATCAGAATCCCACTTGGGATACCCCAGATAACAGTATTGAACTCTTACAGAACAACAGAGTGCATACGAGTCTCTATAGCAAATACAATCCAAAATGCTTATAGTACTTTGATACACCACCAAACTATACTTCTACTAAACAGCCGTAAAAACTGACAGGTTTATGGGAGTCAAGATGACAGTACAAGCCATTATGTCATGATGACAGATTAAAATGTTACAGTTTAAAACAATTTCTGAATTTTTAAATAATTTTGATGCTTCCCAATTTTCAAATTTCAAGCTGATTTTGTTACATCAGGAATTTGTTCCAACAGTCAAAGATACCTTATAATATGTAACCACATTTTCAAATCCATTAATAAGCCTGTTAAAATGTTCACTTGCCTAGTAATGCATGACAGTGGCCATGATGTTCTTGCCAATAAAATCTGTTGCCAGTCATAAGATATTACATTGCTGCTATGCTTTACTTCATCACGCATTTCACATTTATAAGTATGGTGCAGCAAAGGTTTTTTCCTGTGTATTCTATTTACTTAGAAAACAAAACAAATGTCTTTTGTAGTTTAGTTAAGAGGAAAACAAAATCTAGATAGGGTAAGGACCTATTTGCTTGCTCTCTTTCGAATCTGGATTCCTTTTCTCTGTACTGGGCTTTTAATGATAAATAATTTTGACTCCTGGGCCCTTTGCTTGTCCTGAACTTTTCCCATGCTCTCTTCTGCCTTTGGCACCTCTTATACCTTTAGAGGAAGCTAAAAGGAAGTTCTAACAACATTTCCATGTAAGTGCCCTTACCTGTTTAACTTTTGTTTGTGTTTCTTAAAAGTCAGCTTGTATTCTCCTGTCTTCCAATGTATGATCCCTGCCTGCCCCTGTCCCATTTGGGAGTATTGTGTCTTCTGATTACACAGCCTTCTTCAATCTCCCAGGTAAATAACACGTATCTGCAGAATATATCGATGAGGAGCTCCAACAGAATATAGATTAAAAAAAGACAGACAGAAATGGAGAGATAAAAGGAAGAAAACATGCAGCCTGAAGCTACAGTGAGACATCGGATAACTGGTAAAACAACTTCAAGTTATCACAATTGGTCTAAGGAGGCTGATGGAAAGTATACAGTAATCATTTGATATTGTCAATGATTTTCACATCCGAGGCGCACACATTTTTGAACTGTTTAACAGAAATAAAATATTGTGCTAAACAGATTGAAACATATTTGTGGTTTATGGTTTCAGGATATTTTATCTTCTAATTTACAGGAAAACTTCACCACAGGCATACCCTTTCCATAATGATGCAAATTATCTGAGGAAAAACATATTACTGCCATTTTCCATTGTTGTCATAAACATACCTTAGGAAATTTAGAAGGCATGTTTTCTTAAATTTCCATCTTTGCAACTTCAAAGTGAACGTATTTGATCATTTTAAGTCTTTTGTTTTCTAATGTGGACTGCTGCTCTGTAGGTCCAATGTAATCCACGTAAACAGGCATTGTATTTTGTAAAATTTCTAAATTATGCCTCTCTTAAGAGCACAGTTTCCCATGCCAGATTAATGTCTGTCATTGTAAAAAATAAAATTGATTTGATAAATACGACATTCTCATGCTGAAGACTGCTGAAGACTTTGCTTACCAAACCTTGTGCGTCATCATAGTATACTGTGAAATAATTTTATCTTCATTGATATTTTATATCAATATATACATCAAGAAAGTAAAATTGTCTAGCTTCTCCATGGAATCTGGCTGAGATGATCTAAATGGAGAGAACAAGTGCTCCATCTTTAGATTGGCTTTATGCCCCCCTAGTGGCTAATGAATTAGCTCATAAAGCAAATCCACAATATAGACACTGTAGATACGTGGAAACAATTAAACCAGATTCGAAAGGCACCTTGAGACTGTCCCAGATTTGCTAAAGTAACTCTGTTATATTAACTGGAAACAATTTAATTAAGTAAGAGTCCAATTATTGCTGTAAATGGAACAGCTTTTATAGTTTAATTTGGTACCATTCAAAACCATCATTTCTTGTGATGTAGCAGCTAACAATATAACACAGTCCTTTTGTCTGCATTCATAAAAAAAGTATATTTCAATAAGATAATTTGGTGATAAATAAAACATAAAAATGAATTAGTGTGCATTGCTAATCTTGTGTGGTTCAAAAAATATTTCATATTTGATTATGATATCAGACAAGAATAATCTTTAACATTACAAAGGTCTAATATGGTAAATAAATGAATCCACAAACTTTAGAATGACATTTTCTGGACAACTTGCACTTGTTCATTTTAAGGGCTGATTAGGTTTGGGAGAATTCCAACTATTCAAGTTTGAGCTTTTAATGACCATCCAATGACAGAAGTCCACATATTTTGGCATGTGCATTTAGGATGTCTGTGAATTTAGAGCTCAGTTCAAAGCTTGTGCTTCAGGCTTTTAAAGTTCAAACTCAGTAGTTACAGCAGTTAAACTCTAATTATAAATAAATGTTTAATCAATTTGATGCCAATAGTAGATTACACAGCAAAATATCTATTCTTTGTTGCTAGTACTTTCTTTGTTTAAAAAAGAGTTTGCCCATTTTGATTTTTGATCTCAGAGATTTCAATTTATAAATTGATTGAGCTCATCTAAAGGACATCCCAGCTGTGTGGAAGGTGCAGCAGTGTTCATCCAATTTTTTTTACATCCTAATTAAACAATAACGAGTATATTAGACCATAAGGTGCATACTAATTCAGTGTGAGCAGGAACACTCAATAAAACTGAATAAAAAAATTCAAGTGAGATACAAAGAACTCAGATTCACCAGCGTTTGTGTGTCAGTTTTTATCCCTCCAGATCAGATAAATTGTCTGAAAACACCACTCACAGCATCAGATCTGGGGTGGAGGGGGTGGGGAGTTGTATCGTGATCGTGACTGAGAGAATAAAAGTGAAAAAAAACCAGTAACTTTTAAAAGTACTATAGATTTACTCCGGCTTTACAGACGCAAATCAAATGTATATTTTTATTGCATAATATTAACAATAAGAGCAGCTCACTACTCAAAATGGTAAATTTGTGCAGCACCCAGGATCGATCCCATGGCCTTTTGATTACAAGTCAGCAGTTCTTACCACTGCACCATGGAAGCTGTCATATTATGCTTTACCTTTTGTGAAAGTGTTTATTTGATCTTTGGACTTCAGCCTTCACATATTATACAATTCATGTCGACATTTTGTCATTTATTACTAAAACATGAAAAATGTTTCTGTTTTAAAGATTTGTTTACATAGATTGTTGTAGACATGGAACACACATGAAATGTATGCATTCCAAATAACGATCTATTATTTCCCCTCTAAAGCTCCAGCACTTCACTCCAAGATAATCAAGGCTTGAACTGGGAGAACTTCTTCTCCTTTCTGCGGCAGTGGTGGGGATGGTATAGCAGGCTGCTTGTCTTGATCAACACATTTACAAGACAAAAGACACTGATGGAGAGATGCGAAGGGATTTAAGGTGGGACAGATTTACGAGGTTTTTCATAGGCTTTGGTAATTCTAGTATTAAGTTACATAAAATATGAATAATTTTTAAAAAAATAGATTACCTTTAAAGCAGATTAATATTTGAAACATAAACTTCAGCAGTATCACATTTTGTATATATAGGGGAAATCATAGTGTATACTGTGCTTATGTTTTTAATATTGAGAAAGACAGGTGCTGGCCACATAATGAGAGTAGATAGACTGAAACAATATAATACACACTAAGTGCTATCTTGCATGTGAAATAAATAGTACAAAAGTGATTACTGATATGTTCAAACAGATAATTAACCAAAATTTTTTTAAACACTGTAGGTACGGGGAAATGCTTTGCTTTTAAAATTAGAATTTCAGATTTATGGGCGGCACGGTGGTGCAGTGGGTAGCGCTGCTGCCTCACAGTTGGGGGACCTGGGTTTTCTTCCCGGGTCCTCCCTGCGTGGAGTTTGCATGTTCTCCCCATGTCTGCGTGGGTTTCCTCCCACAGTCCAAAGACATGCAGGTTAGGTGGATTGGCGATTCTAAATTGGCCCTAGTGTGTGCTTGGTGTGTGTGTGGGTGTGTTTGTGTGTGTCCTGCGGTGGGTTGGCACCCTGCCCAGGATTGGTTCCTGCTTTGTGCCCTGTGTTGGCTGGGATTGGCTCCAGCAGACCCCTGTGACCCTGTGTTCGGATTCAGCGGGTTGGAAAATGGATGGATGGATGGATTTCAGATTTACCTGCTTTTATATCAGTAGATCATTCTTTATTTTCTACAGGACTTTTTAAAAAGAAAAATAAAAAGTCCATATAAGCAGATAAGAGTATACCTCTATTTATTCCCTCAAAATTCCAAAACTACTAAAAATGCCTAAAGTGAATGCAAGAATAAAAAATCATGAAAAATATTTAAAAAGCAGTCAGCACAGGCTTTCAGGAAATGTAAAACGGGAAATGCTGCTATATTTATACCTGCTACACATTAACTATGATTTCACCTATAAATAGAGATCTATTTTGAGCACAAGCCACCTGCAGAGTTCTGGCGTGCCCTTGCTTTAGCTAGGCAGAAGCTGTCTGAAACAAACCAAGCAATGATGTTCAGAGAAGAAAATAAAAAAGCACTTCTATTACTTTGTGTATAGTATAAATCTGAAAAAAATTATATTGACTGGACTATGGTTAAATGGAGTATTTGGTCCTTGATACAAATTAACAAGTACTGATTTCATTGCATAAGATGAGTAAGGGTATGGGCAGAACTTTTTTGGCCTATTCATTTTCATTTTAGAAATTCACTAGCATTGCGTAGAAACTAAATTAGGTTCCTGCACACTACAATCCTGTCTTGTATAAATCAGGTTCAGAATAGGATGGAGAATTTCTTTGTTTTGTCTGTGTATGATTAAAAAGAGTTTTGTGAAAGTGCATGCATAATTTTTTCTTTAATTACCACATTTTAAGGAGAGATAAAATACCAATTTGATTTCAGGTTTGGATGTGTTCTGTGTTGAGTTTTTAATCTATGCCCAATGTTCAGATATGTGTATGCACTGTGACAGTCTCATATATACTGTATATATGAGCTGATGAGGTGGGGAGGTGATCGTAGCAAATTGGGGAACAATCTATAAATGAGGCCAGGCCCATTAACACTCTGATCTGCCTCACATCGATGGGAGACGGCCACCCTCCATTCCATTGCTGCCTTAAAGGAGGATTCATGAGCCAATAAATCTTCCAAATAGACAAGACACTGGTTATGAGCAGTCTAGTCAGGGTCCGGTCCATTAGTCTTATGAATGTGGCCAGGGCATTACACAACCCGAAAGGTATTACATTGAAATGCCACAAACCTTCCCTGATTGAAAAAGCTGTTTTCTGATGAGCATCTGGGATCAATTATACTTGCCATTACCCACTCCACAAGTCCAAGGTGGAAAACCAGTTAGAATCTGACACTTGATTGAGGGTCTCATCCATCCATGGAATTGGGTACGAGTCCTTCTTGTTTACCTGGTTCAGCTTCCGGTAATTGACACAGAAGTGTCAGTCTCCAGTCTTCTTTCTCACAGGCACTACTGGCGAGCACCAGGGAGAGTTTCAGGACTCCATAATATCTTCCTCTGCTATTTTTTAATTAGAGCAGCTGCCTCCCCTTGATGTAATATTGGAAGATGCCATAGCTGTTGCTTGATGGGTCATGCCTCACCAACTCTGGACCAGGTGAGTTGGTCCTGCAGCAGCTGTTGTTAGTTTAATCTTAATCCTTGTCAGCTGGTATGTAACAGATTCTCCATGGCATTGCTCTGGCCCACAGCAGCCCCCTCTGGTTCAGCCAGTGAAAATGACTCAAGCTTTGCAGTCCAGGTAGCCTCTATTTTATTCTCTCCTAGGCAAAGAGGGGAACTGCCTTGTATTGTCAGCGCTTTCTGGGCAGAATCCATTCGAGCCTTGGTACGGCACGAAAAGTCCATGATAAGATATAAGGGTCCTAAATGTCAGTCACCCAAACCAGCTGAGACCACTCCTGTCCTCTGATTTGCAGGATGGCTGTTATATGCCCCCCCATAAAGGCAGACTCATCTGTTGCGGTGACAAACTAGGCAGTGGCTTTTTGGAATGAACAGTTGTAGGGAACGGTATCAGGGCATACTATGGATGCAGAAGCCCCAGTGTTCACTAATGCTCTTATTGTCCATCCCTAGAGTGTCACTATGAGCTGGCATTGGCCTCCCTTCCCTCTTTGCCCGACTGTAATAATGTCCATACCTCTCCACTGTGGAGCTGCTGCGGGATTCGGAGCTGCTCCCCCTACTCTGAACCCCACTCATTTCCCATCGTTCCCCATTCATCAGTTGATGGCAAGTCCCTACAGAGAGGGCAAAAACGCCTTATGTTGTCTGGACATATGGCCTTAGCTGTGATGTCTATGGTCACATAAGTTATTGTCCGATTAGCTACAGGCCGGTCATCATCCTGTTCTTGCAGCAGAGTGTCATGACTGACCAGTTCATACTCCCAAGATTCCTCTAGTGCTACTTCTGATGTGCTCGGCGGGGTAAGGTGAACATGGCTACTTTGTTCGGCAGGTGTGACCCCTCTCAGAAAAATGTTGCATGCCAATTCAGCCTGTGCAGTACGCAAAAAATGTGAATAGGCCAGATTCTCCTGTCCCTGAATCTCCACCGGAAAGGTACTAAGGTTTTCTCCTTCCAGTCTGGTCCGTGAGTGTAATTGTCGTTGTAGCCCCAGGGTTGATTTGGTTCATCCGAAGCCGGGAGAAGCCAAGACAATTCCACAAGGTCCTCCCATGACCCTTCTCCAAGAATTTTCAGTGCATCTCCTCTCCAGGCCACCACCAACTACAGTTAGGTCCATAAATATTTGGACAGAGACAACTTTTTTCTAATTTTGGTTCTGTACATTACCACAATGAATTTTAAATGGAACAACTCAGATGCAGTTGAAGTGCAGACTTTCGGCTTTAATTCAGTGGGGTGAACAAAACGATTGCATAAAAATGTGAGGCAACTAAAGCATTTTTTAACACAATCCCTTCATTTCAGGGGCTCAGAAGTAATTGGACCATTGACTCAAATTTCAAGGGCAGGTGTGGGCAAGTCCGTCGTTATATCATTATCAATTAAGCAGATAAAAAGCCTGGAGTTGATTTGAGGTGTGGTGATTGCATGTGGAAAATTTTGCTATGAACGGACAACATGCGGTCAAAGGAGCTCTCCATGCAGGTGAAAGAAGCCATCCTTAAGCTGCGAAAACAGAAAAAACCCATCCGAGAAATTGCTACAATACTACGAGTGGCAAAATCTACAGTTTGGTACATCCTGAGAAAGAAAGCAAGCACTGGTGAACTCAGCAACGCAAAAAGACCTGGACGTCCACGTGGTGGATGATTGCAGAATCATTTCCATGGTGAAGAGAAACCCCTTCACAACAGCCAACCAAGTGAACAACACTCTCCAGGGGTAGGCGTATCGATATCCAAGTCTACCATAAAGAGAAGACTGCATGAAAGTAAATACAGAGGGAGCACTGCAAGGTGCAAGCCACTCATAAGCCTCAAGAATAGAAAGGCTAGATTGGACTTTGCTAAAGAACATCTAAAAATGCCAGCACAGTTCTGGAAAAACATTCTTTGGACAGATGAAACAGCTCATTGTCCAAAGCATACCATATCATCTGTAAAACACAGTGGATGCAGTGTGATGGCTTGGGCGTGCGTGGCTGCCAGTGGCACTGAGACACTAGTGTTTATTGATGATGTGACACAGGACAGAAGCAGCCGAATGAATTCTGAGGTGTTCAGAGACATACTGTTTGCTCAAATACAGCTAAATGCAGTCAAATTGATTGTGCTGCGTTTCATGATACAGTTGGACAATAGCCCAAAACATAAAGCCAAAGCAACCCAGGAGTTTATTAAAGCGAAGAAGTGGAAAATTCTTGAATGGCCAAGTCAGTCACCTGATCTTAACCCATTTGAGCATGCATTTCACTTGTTGAAGACTAAACTTCAGACAGAAAGGCCCACAAACAAACAGCAACTGAAAGCCGCTGCAGTAAAGGCCTGGCAGAGCATTAAAAAGGAGGAAACCCAGCATCTGGTGATGTCCATGAGTTCAAGACTTCAGGCTGTCATTGCCAGCAAAGGGTTTTCAACCAAGTATTAGAAATGAACATTTTATCTCCAGTTATTTAATTTGTCCAATTACTTTTGAGCCCCTGAAATGAAGGGATTGTGTTAAAAAAATGCTTTAGTTGCCTCACATTTTTATGCAATCGTTTTGTTCACCCCACTAAATTAAAGCTGAAAGTCTGCAGTTCAACTGCATCTGAGTTGTTTCATTTAAAATTCATTGTGGTAATGTACAGAATCGAAATTAGAAAAAAGTTGTCTCTGTTCAGATATTTATGGACCTAACTGTATATCATTTGTAGCAGCTATAATTTCAAATTGTGTCCAGTAAGTCTCCCATTGTCCAGATCCATCAAAATGACTGGGTTTTAACTTGAGTAGAACTACTAGTCTAATGGTGTCTGCACTCAGTGCAACATAACCTCTGCCGAGTCACTGGGTGAAAGTTCTTCCATCTTGACATCCTGCATGGCAGGTGGTGGTTCTGGCCAACCCCTTTCGTCCATTTGCAGCATAGTTCGCCTACTAAGTAGATCCCACATCTGTGCACCCTCACCATTAAGTTCGAGAAGGAAGACACAGCAGGAGAAAGAAGTGAATTAAAATCAGTTTACTCTGAACTGTCTCAGAGGAATACACAAATGTAAACCAAAATGATTGCTATTGAACTATTTACAATAATCTATGAACTTCTTATTGTCATGGCCATGAGAGATGCCATAAATGAGAAAAAGAGAGACAAAAAAACTTCAGTTCTCTCCCAGAATCCCCCTCATTACTGAGCTTCTCCTCCTCTCACCCCCTGCCTTCCCGTTGTCACCCCGAACCATCCAGAAATCTCTGCCTCCGTTTTCAACTCCTTCATTCAGGTTACCACCCCTTTTCTTCCTTGCACCTCAATCATTTCCCTGACAGCAGTCCTCTGTGCTGCTCTCCACCCTCTACCCTCCCCGTAAGTCTCAACAGTCCTACTAAATGTCAGGCTTTGCCCTAGCCGGGATGCTACAATATATATAAATGATCAAAAAAACAAGTCATAAAGGGTTGCAGATCCTAGATGAACTCTGTATAACTGAGAGATAATTAGGTTTTGAAAACACATGCAATATTTGTGCATTTGTAGCAGTGTTGTGCTGAGGTGTTATCCGTTGCATGGCTGCACTTAGGTACCAATCCAGGGGGTTTGTCATGTGCTTGGTATGGCAACGTATGTATCAGCGCATGCTCCCAACTTGCCTTCTTCAGTTGAGTGTTTTCAGTAGGATGACGTGGAAGAGACAGGTTCAAGAGACTGAATGATGGAAGTGACATCATAGATGGAATGTTAATCAATTGTCCATTCCGCAAAGGGAGGATGAGAAAAGACATTAAGCAACAGTAGTATCCTGTGGCTTGGAGTGTAATTATGAGTAGATGATCCTTGAGTTTGTCTGTTGTGTGTGACAAAATACTTATAGACACATTTCAACCAAACACAATCCCATGTTCAAATAAATGATATAACTACAATTCCCAGGGAACCCTTTGGATGCCCAGGTTGGGAGCAAGCCATAGGAATACTGCCACCTCTCGTGCTGGGGTATATATTGTTCATAATATCCCCAGTCCATCCATTGTTTGTTTATCCTGACTGGGACAGGAATTGAGGATCCTCCAAGCCAGGTTGAACCTTCACTCCCGTGGTCCTTTTATTTTGGCCTCTTTGCCGGGTAGGGACTCATCCTTAACCCTAGTTGGGATGCCAGTACATATATTAGACTCACCAGTAGCTTTGACAATATGGAGAGGGCTTAAAAGACTCATCCGGTCACTTAATAGATGAACTTTAAATCAGAAGTATACTGAGAGGGAAGAACTTGACTGGCATGATGAATTGGCCAAAAAACAATTAGAGAATGTTCTGATGCAAGCAGGATCTGTAATAAGTAGACAAGTGGATATGCCTTCCAACGTGATAGCTAAGTCAGACAATAGTTTAGTTAATCCCATTTTAGCTGTAGTTTTTTTTATATATTTTTTCATGAAAATCATTTTGTCTTTCCATTTTGTGTCCAGAAGTAAGAACTAAAACACAGGCAATTGATATTAGAAACACTCTTTCCTATTTTTTACTCCTCCTATGTTACAGTCATTCCATCTCTATGCATTGTGTTATGTTTTGTTATCACTTTCCTTTAGAATTTCAGACACATGAAAAATAGAGCAACTGAATTTGACTAATTCACAATATTTTGCTCAATTGCAGAAACCACACCTCACATACTTTCTATGGATGATACAAGGCACCCAGGCACAAATCAATGGCACCCCTAGATTGACTTTAGTTTAAGCTGGCATTTAGAGGTTCATTTTATGAAGTGACTGCTTCTGTGTTTTCAATCAAGACACCTGTAAAATTTTACGAAAGCAGTAGCTAGTGTGATTTACTCTGTTTCCCAATAGATAGCAGAAAATTGCCAGGGTTAGTCTGTACATTTGATAGCTGAAAAAATGCTTCTTTTCAGAGACTTGATAAAAAAGGCATTTAAAGATAAGACACACTCAAGCCACAGAAGTGCGGAACAGTGCACTGCACTTAAATAGTATCCTTCATGGTCTGGCTGAAAATGAAATGGCCTGGCCTCATTGCTATGCTTCTTCAAAATCTGCTCCCACGCAAAAGGTAGCTAATCCCCTTCTCTCAGGAGAGACATCACACACCAGAAACTGGACTAGCTCTAACTCACATTGTACCAGTGAAGGTGAATGAGAATTAGCCTCCATGACTTCTGTGGCATCAGCTATTAGCTGATTTGTGAAGAACCTGCAAGGTCTGTTTCAAGGGAGAAGGTAAACACTAATCGAATATCAAAAGCATGTTTTTAGGCAGCTTTTCAGAAAGACTGCTGGGGAATTTGTGTGGCTGACTTTAACATTCAATTCAAGACCAAAATAACACGCTTCAAGCAATATGCATGCTCTTTCAACACCTGGTTGTGTTTTTCTAAAAATCTTGAATGTTTTCCCCAGTGGCAATACTGTCATCCAAAACTACGCACACTAAATCTCAGTGGGTGTTGCAGACAAGCTATGTTTTTACAGTAGAGCCTGCAGGTAGCTCATTTTAAAGCTGTTTTTAAGCCTTTCCTGGTGGTTTCCTTAAAATTATACGTAAGGGGAAGTTGTTCATACAAATTAACAAATAAAAACTGTGAAATATTGTTTTAATTTCAGTAAAGTATTTTATGGATATATCTATCCATCCATTGTCTTACTTCAGTTTACCTGAATATGCTATTCACTGTTCTTGTGAGGGTCCATATAACAACATGCAGCACAGACCTGTCCTCGGCAGCTTTTTCCAGATCCTTGTTGGAATTTCCACCATTTTGAGACTAGTCAAGAGATATAATTCCCTCAACATTGGTCTGTACCTGGTTTACTTCCTATGGCAGGTGTCAAGATAGCATCCCGACTGCATACTTAGCTCACCTCTACTGACTTACATTGATTTGGAGAAGCAGCTGTTCTAAAAAAGAACTGAACCTGTTTATTTCAGTTCATAGTGTTAAGAAATATTGGGCTCAAGGAAAAAATTAGCAATATATAGTGCCACATTCCATTGCAATGCACTCTTGCATATATCCACGTTCACAATTCAAGTTTAGAGCTACTAATCAATCTAGAACAAATATTTTGGGATATAAAAGAAAAAGCTGGCATACCAAGAAAAACAACCACATAAAACATAGGGAGAAAATGCAAACTCCATGCAGATAGTAAGTAGGCCAAGAATTAAACCAATTGTCCTCTTGCTATAAGACAGCAACCATAGCCACCATACCACCCCTGAAATGTTCTAATCTTTGATATTTTAATTGGCTTCTTGTTACCCAGGAAGAAGTATTTGGTATACAGTACACCCCCAAAATTCACGAGGGTTACGTTCCTAGCGCATCCGTGAATTGTGAAAAACTGCGACTTTTGGATGTAGTTAAAAAAATGCCTTTTAAATGCCTATTTTTATAGTTTCAACCCTAAATACAGTATGCCCCCAAAGCACTTTAATTTCATTGCAAACTCAGCTTAATACATTAATACATTACCTAAAAAATTACCTTAATACATTACCTAAAAACAGAATGTAAAGGTAAACCCGTCTACTGTACAGTACTGTACTGCTATGTCTCCCGCGGTGCTAGAATGTAAAATACCAATGTTACCGCTATACGTACTATAATTCATGCAAGCGCATTTTCTTTGGTATGCGCTGTCATTTTCTTTGTTATAAGTAGAGTAAATACATAATAATTTCATTTAATTAAAATACAGTAAAATGTATGGGTACTCACCAATGATGAATAATATTGATGATGATAATGAAGTAGCTTTAAAACTTTAGTAGATTTTTAACTCTTCGTGTGGCGCCTCTTCTTCAGGCGCTTCAGGAGGAGTCGTATCTTTGTATGGGCCTTCTTCTGGTGGGGTTTCGTGCTGGCTTTTCTTTATAGGTTTCAGAAACATTGTGATAGGAAGTTGCTACATTGTCTCCTGTAGCAAACTGCTGGTACAATTTCCGTGCTTTCTCATGGATGATGTTACCGTCTTCCTGCAGTCAGTGATCCACAGTGCCAAGGCAGGTTCCATCCTGACGATATTTTTATTCCTTACGGTCTTTTCCTTTTTGGCACTATCACAGAAACTTACAGATACGGTACTCCAGATCACTGCTTCGTTCTTCTTTATGTAGCATACGGTGCTTTCATTAATGCCATAGTGGCGCGCTACTGCAGCATAACGTTTTAGTTCCCGGAGCAAATCAACCTTCTCCTGGAGTGCTTTAAACTTCTGGCGCTTAGGCTCAGTTCCAGAAGCCTTACAAGGTGCAGAGCGGTTCAACGACATTGTGTGCGTTTAAAAATAACAAAACAATAACAAAATGGAAAACATGAGGACACTCAGCTGGAGACACGTCACAAAGCAGAAGTCAATCATCAGCAAGGAGAAATGAATAACGCTCTCGGATTGGCTACTTTCACCATCCCAAACCGCGGTGGTAAACCCACTCACCTGGAGACGTGTCACAAAGCAGCAGTCAATCAGCAGCAAGGAGAAATGAATAACGCTCTTGGATTGGCTACTTTCACCATCCCAAACCGCGTTTCCCTTATCGGTTGCTTCCTGTTCTCTCTACAACACAGTATTGCCACGAAAAAAGCCATAAAAAATTGCGGAGGATATTTGTGCTTTCCGCTAACAATTAATAGTTATGTTCTAAGAAAAAATCCGTGAACGACTGAGTCTGCGAACCCTGAACCGCGACTTTGTGGGGATCTACTGTATAGTGCAGACCAAGCATAATGTTGTAGCATTGATCCATACTTGCTCACCTTATAATCTCTATTTTTAAAAAATGTAGTATCATTTAAATAGATGCCCTGGGCTTCAAGTATTAATGTATTAGTAAATTTCAGATAAATAACAATAATTTTTGCAGCAGAAAAGAATAGAAACTGTGATTTTTAAAAATACTTTCCCATCTCTGTTTATGATAAAGCAGTCTCTAGCAATGTTTGGACAACTTCTTCTTATTTTTTCTTCTTCTCAGTCGGTCATATATCACAGAATCTGCAAAAAAATTATGTGACACCATGAAGAATATAACACTGCTGGAGGTACAGAACAAGACAAAACAGACGGAGAAGTAGAACAACCAATGCTAAGAGCCATTTTATGAACTATGCTCTATCATTATTATCTGGTCTGAAAAACTGATGGTACTGTATAATCACTCTTTGTCCAGAGATGACAAGACAGTTAGTGGCAGTGCTCTCTCTTGGCCCGGGGTGGTATCACATACCTGGGAAGAGCTTGGATGGTGATCCTCAGATGTGAATGCGTATCAACAACAATTATTGTAAATGGACCCTAACCTTTTCTTGATACTGAGATTTCACAAAGTTTTTCTTTGTAATTTTACAAGAATCTAAAAGCTTGGATGTTATGAACCACCATTTGAAGTTGTTCCTATGTAATGATATCAGTGGCGATGGTGAACCACCCAAATGGCAACAAAATTCATAGTTAAGAACAATGGTGAAAATGCCATTTACTGTGTAAAGGAATAGTAAAAAAATAGTTAATGACATAATAATACAAACAAAACATACCAAAAAAATAATCAAATTTGTAACAGCACCTGAGCATACTTGTGCTATAAAATTGGCCAGGGTCTTATAATTTAAGTATTGGTTGTTAATAAAGAGCAAAAAATTCTCCTCATTAATAACTATCTGCTGGCTAAGATAAAGCCAGACACTAAAGAACTTAAAATCCTTATAAGCAAGTGAATTCAGAATGTACTTACTAAATGTATGCCCTTGTAGCCAACCATACTAGTTTCAAAATAAGTAAAACTCATACACCAATTTCTGAGGCCGCAGACAAAAAGCCTAGATGATCAACCTATTTACATGAAAAATTTAAACAGCAACATTTCGTTTTCTCATCCAAGTTAAAAAAAAATATACGGTTAATGAAAATCCTTCAGCCAGGGTGGCTTTCCAGGACCAGGGTTGGCCACTACTATTATTAAAACATTTGAACATTAGAACATCTGAACAAGTTTGACAGGAACAGACCATTTAGCCCAAAAACCTCACCAACCCTATTTCCCTAATTTCTATAAAATATCACTGCATTAAACTTTGAAGGTCCATAAAGTCCTACTTTCTACCACACCATTTGATAAATTATTCCATGTATCTATGGTTTTTTGATTTAAAAAAAAAAAAGTTTCTCCCAACAAGTTTTCACTTTGACTGTGCATTCTTGTTGAAGAATTGATTTTAAGGGCCTATTCACTCTTAAGTGCTTTTCTAGTGTTTTAACACTAGTCCTAAACATTTGTGAACTGGTTTTTAAGTTATTTGTCAGTATTTTCAATAGCTGAAGAAGAAGCCAAAGAAAAAGAACGAGAAGAAGAGGGGGGAGATGTGTCCGGAGGCAGGAGGAGAGGAGGAAAGTAAAGAGAGTGGAACTGAGGGTAGGAACTTTGAATGTTGGCAGTACGACTGGTAAGGGGAAAGAGTTAGCAGATATGATGGAGAGAAGGAAGGTTGATATATTGTGCGTGCAAGAGACTAAATGGACGGGGAGTAAGGCCAGGTAGATCGGAGGTGGATTCAAATTGTTCTATCATGGTGTGGATGGGAGGAGAAATGGGGTAGGAGTTATTCTGAAGGAACAGTATGTCAAGAGTGTTTTGGAGATGAAAAGAGTGTCAGACAGAGTAATGATTATGAAGCTGGAAATTGAAGGTGTGATGATGAATGTTGTTAGTGCATATGCACCGCATGTTGGGTGTGCAGTGGGTGAGAAAGAAGATTTTTGGAGTGAGTTGAATGAAGTGATGAACAGTGTACCCAAGGGACAGAAAGTGGTGATTGGAGCGGATTTCAGTGGCCATGTTGGTGAAGGGAGAAGGAGACAAGGAGGTGATGGGTAGGTATGGTGTCAAGGAGAGGAATGAAGAAGGTCAGAGGATAGTGGATTTTGCAGAAAGGATGGACATGGTTGTGGTGAATACATATTTTAAGAAGAGGGAGGAACACAGGGTTACGTACAAGAGTGCAGGAAGATGCACACAGGTAGATTACATCCTATGCAGAAGAGTTGATCTGAAGGAGATTGAAGACTGCAAAGTGGTGGCAGAGGAAAGTGTAGTTAAGCAGCATAGGATGGTGGTCTGTAGGATGACGTTGGAGATCAACAAGAGGAAGAGAGTGAGGGCAAAGCCAAGGATCAAATGGTGGAAGTTGAAAATGGAAGACTGCAAGGTTGAGTTTAGGGAGGAGGTGAGACAGGTACTGGGTGGCAGTGAAGAGTTACCAGACAGCTGGAAAACTACAGCAGATGTAATAAGGGTGACAGCAAGAAGGGTGCTTGGCGTGACATCTGGAAAGAGGAAGGAGGAAAAGGAAACCTGGTAGTAGAATGAGGAAATACAGGAGAGTATACAGATGAAGAGGATGGCAAAAAAGAAGTAGGATAGTCAGAGAGATGCATAAATTAGACAAGAGTACAAGGAGATAAGGCGCAAGGTAAAGAGAGAGGTGGCGAAGGCTAAATAAAAAGCGTATGATGAGTTGTATGAGAGGTTGGACACTAAGGAGGGAGAAAAGGACGTGTACCGATTGGCTAGACACAGGGACCAAGCTGGGAAAGATGTGCAGCAGGTTAGGGTGATAAAGGATAAAGATGGAAACGTACTCACAAGCGAGAAGAGTGTGTTGAGCAGATGGAAAGAGTACTTTGAGAGGCTGGAGAATGAAGAGAATGAGAGAGAGAAGAAGTTGGATGATGTGGAGATAGTGAATCAGGAAGTGCAACGGATTAGCAAAGAGGAAATAAGGACAGCTATGAAAAGGATGAAAAATGGAAAAGCCGTTGTTCCAGATGACATACTTATGGAAGCATGGAGGTGTTTAGGAGAGATGACAGTGGAGTTTTTAACCAGATTGTTTAATGGAATCTTGGAAAGTGAGAGGATGCCTGAGGAGTGGAGAAGAAGTGTACTTAAGAATAAGGGGGATGTGCAGGACTGCAGTAACTACAGGGGAATAAAATCGATGAGCCACAGCATGAAGTTATGGGAAAGAGTAGTGGAAGCTAGGTTAAGAAGTGAGGTGATTATTAGTGAGCAGCAGTATGGTTTCATGCCAAGAAAGAGCACCACAGATGCAATGTTTGCTCTGAGGATGTTGATGAAGAAGTTTAGAGAAGGCCAGAAGGAGTTGCATTGGGTCTTTGTGAACCTGGAGAAGGCATATTACAGAGTGCCTCGAGAGGAGCTGTGGTATTGTATGAGGAAGTCGAGAGTGGCAGAGAAGTATGCAAGAGTTGTACAGGATATGTACGAGGGAAGTGTGACAGTGGTGAGGTCTGCGGTAGGAGCAACAGATGCATTCAAGTTTGAGGTGGGATTACATCAGGGATCGGCTCTGAACCCTTTCTTATTTGCAATGGTGATGGACAGGTTGACAGACAAGATTAGACAGGAGTCCCTGTGGACTATGATGTTTGCTGATGACATTGTGATCTGTAGCGATAGTAGAGAGCAGGTTGAGGAGACCCTAGAGAGGTGGAGATATGCTCTAGAGAGGAGAGGAATGAAGGTCAGTAGGAACAAGACAGAATACATGTGTATAAATGAGAGGGAGGTCAGTGGAATGGTGAGGATGTACGGAGTAGAGTTGGTGAAGTTGGATGAGTTTAAATACTTGGGATCAACAGTACAGAGTAATATGGGATTGTGGAAGAGAGGTGAAAAAGAGAGTGCAGGCAGGGTGGAATGGGTGGAGAAGAGTGTCAGGTGTAATTTGTGACAGACGGGTATCAGCAAGAGTGAAAGGGAAGGTCTACAGGACAGTAGTGAGACCAGCTATGTTATATGGGTTGGAAACGGTGGCACTGACCAGAAAGCCGGAGACAGAGCTGGAGGTAGCAGAGTTAAAGATGCTAAGATTTGCACTGGGTGTGACGAGGATGGACAGGATTAGAGGACATTAGAGGGTCAGCTCAAGTTGGACGGTTGGGAGACAAAGTCAGAGAGGCGAGATTGCGTTTTTGTTTGGACATGTGCAGAGGAGAGATGCTGGGTATATTGGGAGAAGGATGCTAAGGATAGAGCTGCCAGGGAAGAGGAAAAGAGGAAAGCCGAAGCGAAGGTTTATGGATGTGGTGAGAGAGGTGATGAGTGTAACAGAACAAGATGCACAGGACAGAAAGATATGGAAGAAGATGATCCGCTGTGGCAACCCCTAACGGGAGCTGCCAAAAGAAGAATAAGAAGTCAGTATTTTTCAATAGCACAATCCACACTTACAGTAAATGTTTTACCAGTGTGTGAATTCAAAACCTCCTGAATGCAACAATTTGGGTGTTTTCAGCCTAACACGTATTCCACTGAAATCAATGGTAAAGCTCATAAAATACTAGGAAAAGAAAACAAGAAATATTCTGGAAGTGTTTGTATAGAAAGTCACTGCCTCTTTTTGAATGAGACAGAAGTGAAGCATCTCATTGAAACAAAAAAAAATGCCATTGTCATTGTGCCACATGTATGTTTGCAAACAATTGACAACAATTCAACAAACATTATAGGTATGCATTTAGTTTTAATCACGTTGAAGTTGAGTAGAGTTTTTTTAACATATAGGCAGAACGGAAGTGCAGAAAGTGCTCGGTTCACGAAGGTCTCGGTACACGTACAAATCGGTTTACGACCAAAAAGTTCGCCAAACTTTGCCTCGTTTCACGACCACACACTCGGTATACGAACAAGCCAGGTTCCCTTTCGGTTTGTACATGTTCAGTCACTCCCTGTGCATTTCCTGTGCAGGGAGCAAGAGAGAGCGAGAGCGCGCGACACACACATAGAGGCAGCACACACACAGGCAGCGAGAGAGAGCTGCGCACACACACACAGGCAGCGAGAGAGATAGAGCCGCACACACACACAGGCAGAGAGAGAGAGAGCCAGAGACAGACGCGCACACACATGCAGCGCGAGAGAGAGACAGACACGCACACACACAGGAGCGCGAGAGAGAGGCGCGCACACACACAGGAGCGAGCTAGAGAGACACACACACAGGCGCTCCAGGCTCGCAAAAGAGAGAGAGCGAGCAAGCGAGAGAGGGAGGGACGCATAAGGTAGAGAAGGCTTGTTTTTGTTTTCAGTTCTGTTTACAGTGATCGGTTCGTAGCCTGCATTGTTGCAATGTTACTTTTCTTGGTGGTTTATTAAATTACAGATTTTTCAAATGTTCATTTTTTCCCCTGTGCTTAAAACTCATTAAAAAAAAAGTGTTTTTAATGAGCGGTTCCTAGTACTTATAGCGTGAACTATTGCAGTGTTAGTTTTCTCTGTTGTTCAAGGTTTTCTCAGTATTATTCAATGTTTTTACATTTAATTTACTATTACGCTGTGCATTCTATGGTGTAATTAACTATATTTGTGCTTAAAAATAAAAAAATATATATATATTTACATACAGTTCGTACGGTCTGGAACGGATTAATTGTATTTACATACAATCCTATGGGGGAAATTGCTTCGGTTCACGACCAAATCGGTTTACGACCAGAGTTTTGGAACGAATTATGGTCGTGAACCAAGGTTCCACTGTATCTCCTTTGTTTATCACCAATCTGAGTATCAGGGAGAACATTAATCGCTATACCACCAGATCACACTGTTTCAAAATATTTTTAGCAAATAGCTGAATTAAAACTAAATAGATATTTTAATAATATTTTTCTGTTGCTAGATTGCATGCAGCACAGTTTTTTCTGTTTGGCTGTGTGATTGAGCTCTGCAAAGAATTGGTGTACCATCCACCACATTTTCTTCTTGCCTTGCATCCAGTGCTGCAGCAATAGTCATTGTCTGCTAGTGACCCTAAAATGGAAAGATTAAATTTACCCCTAAACACATACAGGATTAAATGTATATTAATATATAACATCTATTCAGTTATTTTGAGTTGATTACTGCTATGCACGATAACCCATTCCTCACTAATGTTTTCTAAACAACAGCAGTAAGCAATTTTATTTCAAAAATAATATAATGATGTTTTTTTCTTTTTTTCCTACATATCGCTACTTACCTGGTTTTCAACACCCATGTGTAATCCTGGAATTTTTCAAGATGCTGTCTGCTTAATGACCACCTCAATAAACATGTGATTCTTGATAAATTTCAGTCAGGTTTTAGAACAAATCACTGCACAGAAACTGCACTCGTTAAAGTAGTAAATGACTTGTGGGTAAATGCAGACAGATGCCATTAATCTGTTCTCATCCTCCTAGATCTGAGTGCTGCATTTGACACCATTGATCACAACATTCTTAGAAATCGCTTTAGTCAATGGGTGGGCCTCTCTGGCAGTGTCTTAAATTGGTTTGAATTCTACCTGGCAGGGAGAAAATTCTTTGTTAGTTGTGGTAATTACAACTCAAAGACACATGATATCCTATATGGTGTTCCACAAGGCTCTATCCTGCTTTTCTCAATCTACATGCTTCCATTAGGTCAGATTATCTCAGGGCACAACGTGAGCTACCACAGCTATGTTGATGACACACAGCTGTATTTATCAATAGCACCTGATGACCCCGATTCACTTGATTCACTAACACAATGTCTTACTTGTATTTCTGAATGGATGAATAGTAATTTTCTCAAGCTAAATAAAGAGAAAACTGAAATTTTAGTGATTGGCAATAATGGATACAATGAGGTTATTAGAAATAAACTCGATGCATTAGGATTAAAAGTCAAGACAGAGGTAAAAAACTTAGGGGTAACTGTTGACTGTAACCTGAATTTTAAATCGCACATTAATCTGATCACTAGGACAGCATTTTTTCACTTAAGAAACATAGCAAAAGTTAGACCTCTTATATCATTGAATGATGCTGAGAAATTAGTTCACGCTTTTGTTTTCAGTCGACTAGATTACTGTAACGCACTCCTCTCAGGACTACCCAAAAAAGGCATAAATCGTTTGCAACTAGTGCAGAATGCAGCTGCTAGAATCCTAACTAGGAAAAAAAAATCCAGCACATTTCTCCAGTTTTGATGTCACTACATTGGTTGCCTGTGTCATTCAGAATTGACTTTAAAATACTGCTTATGGTTTATAAAGTATAAATAATCTTGCTCCATCTTATATATCGGAATGGCTGACACCCTATATTCCAAATCGTAACCTTAGATCCTCAAATGAGTGTCTGCTTAGAATTCCAAGAGCTAAACTTAAAAGAAGTGGTGAGGCGGCCTTCTGCTGTTATGCACCTAAAATCTGGAATAGCCTGCCAATAGGAATTTGCCAGGCTAATACAGTGGAGCACTTGAAAAAACTGCTGAAAACACATTACTTTAACATGGCCTTCTCATAGCTTCACTTTAATTTAATCCTGATACTCTGTATATTCAATTCATTATAATAACTATTCATGGTGGCTCTAAAATCCGTACTAACCCCTACTCTCTCTTCTGTTTCTTTTCCCGTTTTTCTGTGGTGGCGACCTGCGCCACTACCACCTAATCAAAGCACCATGATGTTTCTACATTGATGGATTAAAAGCCAGAAGTATGCATGACCATCATCATCACGTCCTTCCATGAGAACCCTAAATACAAAGAGGACTGTTTCATTTATGTTAGGTAGAATGCCCACAGGGGGCTGGGCGGTCTTATGGTCTGGAACCCCTGCAGATTTTATTTTTTTCTCTCCAGCCGTCTGAAGTTTTTTTCATTTTTTCTGTCCTCCCTGGCCATCAGATCTTACTCTTACTCTATGTTAATTAATATTGTCTTATTTTAATTCTTACTTTGTCTTTTATTTTTCTTTTCTTCATCATTTAAAGCACTTTGAGCTACATTATTTGTATGAAAATGTGCTATATAAATAAATGTTGTTGTTGTTGTTGCTTCATAGAGAATTGTCCTCTTTACTCCCTTTGCTGAAACCCAATATGTGTGATCACGGTGCTGATAATGCCTTTTCTTCAGTACTGTGATCACCAGGATTAAAAGCACTAAAGTCATAGAAGACATCCTTGAAACACACCAGTCACCTCACAAAATTATTATTATTATTATTATTATTATTATTATTAGTAGTAGTAGTAGTAGTAGTAGTAGTAGTAGTAGTAGTAGTAGTAGTAGTAGTAGTAGTTGTAGTAGTAGTAGTAATTTCAAAATGGAAATGATTAATCATATTTTCCCTGCAAAATGCTTCTTTGAAAACACCTGAAAAAAGCCAGAAAAATGCTTCAAAAACAATTGGAAAAAGCCATTAGTAAAAGCACTAAAACAAAGACTGGAAAATTCACAATGATCAAAGGTGAAACATTCCTAAGGGAATCACTGTACTTATTCCCTTCATAATTTTAAACATTTCAGTAATTTCACATTTTAATCTCCATTTGCTTAAACTAAAACAGTTCAACTCTTTCAGTCCTTCAATCCTGAACCCTGGGAGCCAGAGACCATCCACTGAAAGTCAAATGTGCACTTATTGTTGATGTGAGTGCCGAAGGCAAACCCATGCAGACAAATTGTGAATGTGCAGCTTCACAAAGTATCCCAAACCAAGATTTTAATTAGCAGTAAGATTTGAATTAGCAATAAATGGCAATGCCAGCCATTGCATGATAGTCTAGATTACAAATACATTTAGTATGGTTTCTATGGAGATTTTTATTAAATATGCCTATGCATTTTTATTAGGATGAGTTTGTATAACTAAGCTTTTAATATTTAATTAGGTAAATGTTTGATTGATGTTATCAAGAGTTTGAACTTCATGGCAAGTCTAAACTTTTTAAAATGTGAAAATCCCTTTATATTGCAATTTTGCAATTTGAAATTCCACTTATGGAATTAGTTTAGAGATTAATACACACAATTGAGGAGAATGATCAATCAGATGAAATGATTGCAAATTAATTGGTTTTTAAAATAGCACCATACATAGCTCTCAGAAAAGAAATGATGCACAGCCTAACTATAGTTTCTGTCCATCCATCCATTCGTTTTCAAACTGGGCTTGTCATGCTCAGGATGAGTAGGATATTCTTGATGCACTGCAAATGAGTAGCAAACGTATGCTGAAGCAGGACCCGAACTTAATCATATAGGACAGGGGTCCCCAACCCCCAGTCCGTGGCCCGCTAACTTCCGGCAACGGAGACTCACACCGTGAAGGGCTACAGCAAAATGGCTGCCCCCTTCACTGAGGACACTTTTCAGAACGCTAGGTGAGCGGGGCTTTGCTGTGGCACAGAGAGAGGAGAGAGACTGAGCTGAGAAGAGATATGAGCACATACTACTGGTAAAATTCCGTTACAACGACATTTTCATTACAAGTACAAGTATTTTTATGGTCCAACAGTTTCCTCGTATGACACGAGTCTATAGAAATCTCGTTACTATGAAGTACATTCAGCAGATACTTTCATTACAATGAAGGTGACCTTGAAATGCCTGAATGAAACATCCACAGAGCAGTTAGTTCTGTGGTCGCAGCTCAGTTGTGCACAACGATCCCCAAACAGAAACGCCGTAAAAAAAAATTCTTTCTTCAAACTTTCCTCATACAGTTTTTTTTTTTTTTCGCTATTTTTGTTTTCAGTGGTTTGCAGTGATACTTTTTGCTTATTGCTCGTCAACATTTGAAAAACATCCATTGGAATTTAACTCATTGTCACCCTTCTATAGAAACGGCAGACACGAAAAAATGATAACAGTTCATATTAGAAAAAAAAACTTTACATTTTTGCAGCTCTCGATTGCAGCAAAAAGAAAAAAAATGTTGCCAGTGAATTCGGAATTTCACCATCGACACTGTCAACCTTTTTGAAAGACCGAGCAAAAAAAGAAGAAAAATCTCGGGTTGCAACTGTATGTGGACTGCTGCATTTGAAGACGTTGAAAAAGCTGTTTTTATGTGGTTCAGTGATGCTCATTCAAGAAACACTCCTATTAATGCAGCACTCATTCAAGAAAATGTGAGGTTTCTAAACTCTCTTGGGACCTCCCCCAACTGGACAATACACCAAGGAGTGTCCCGAAGTACGATCACCGCGTCTGTGGAAGACTGTTCATCTGTTGCCGGGGCGACAGCAGGCTCACAGCTCTGCTGCGGCTCTTCACCTAAGCAAACAGAAAAGATCTCTGATGCAAGGAACATTGTAAATGCAGGTAACAGGATTACTTGGTCACTAACCTAGCCACAACCCTGCTTGACTGCTGTGTCTGTGTATAGGAGGGTGGCAGATCCCGCTGCAATAAATAACCGTGTTATTCCTGTTTCAAGCCGAATTAAAGCTGGGTTTGCTAAAGTACTGAGACTCAGCCTCTTGTTTTGGGGTGTAAGACAGGGACTTATAGCTGACCCGGCAACGGACAAACAATCTCCCACAGACGCGGCAATCGTACTATGGGATGCACTTCAATTCCCGTTGGGTGGGGGGTATCCCAAAAGAGTTCAGAAACCTCACAATATGAAGAAGAAGAAAAGGATGATTTGGCTTCTGATTGATAACTGTGCTGCCCACAACATGCTTCCACATTTAGATAATGTTCGCGTTGAATTCCTCCCACCCGATTGCACAGCAGTGCTTCAGCCATTGGGTTTGGGCATCATTCGCACCCTGAAACTGTATTATCGCAAGGAAATCCTGAGAAAAATTCTCGTCAGCATAACTTGTAGACAGGAGAAGATTAAAATTAACACGAAAGAAGCTATTGAAATGATTGCAAACACCTGGATGCAAGTTAAAGAAAGCACTATAGCAACAAATACAGAATCTCATTACAACAAAATTTTCATTACAACGAAATATTTTTTAGGTCCCTGGCAGTTCGTTGTAACTGAATTTTACCTGTATTTGCACTACAGGCATACAGGCACTATTGGGCACCCCACCTTGTACTTTCAGTATCCAGCCAGGCTGGAGGAGTGTTGGAGGAGTCTGAGGAGGAAAATCTGAGGTGGCAGTGGAGCAGCAGCATGTGGGGCAGAGGCAGAAGATACCCGGAGGTAGGGAGAGGGGTACCTGGTTGGTGATGACATCAGGAGAGGCAGCAGTTAGCAGCTGCAGCTACCATCTTGAAGGCAGCAGCCAGCGTGTGTGGAGCTATGAGGAGTAGTGCTTTAAGAAACAGGAGCAAAGTTTTGGCAGTGACAATTTTAAAGACATTTATGCACCTTGGCAAAAATGAGTAAAAAAAAAAACATCACTGAAAAGCTTCTTTCAAAAGGGAGGAAGACCCAATGATGATGAGACAGCAGAAGACTCTAAGACTGCCAACAAAAAGAGAGCTGCATTTATAAGAAATTCCAAGATTTATATTTAAATTAAAGGTTCATTGCAACAGGTGATTTGCATTCTTCATGCCTGCTTTTTATATGTGGTGAGCGACTATCCAATGAAGCCATGACACCCTCAAAACTACTTTGCCACATGGAGACCAAGTGCCCTGCATTAAAAGACAAGACTTTTTCAAAAGAAAAAAAAACATGAATTGGAAGAGCAGAAGCAATTTTTGAAGGCCACCACTTCATTAAATGTGTCTGCACTGAAAGCATCATTCTTAGTGGCTGACCACATTGCCAAAGCTAAGAAGCCCTTTACAATTGGTGAAGAGTTGGTCCTGCCTGGTGCTAAGGACATTTGCCATGAACTTTTAGGAGAGGCTACAGCTCAAAAGGTGGCCAGTGTTCCTCTTTCAGCTAGCACCATAACCAGACGAATTGATGAAATAGCAGAGGATATTGAGGCACAATTGTTAGAGAGGATTAATGAGTCACCGTGGTACACAATCCAGGTTGATGAGTCTATTGATGTTGATAACAAGGCAACAATGCTTGTTTTTGTGCGATATATTTTTCAGGAGGATGTGCATGAGGATATGTTATGTGCACTTTTGTTGCCAACCAACACCACAGCTGCAGAGCTATTCAAGTCTTTGAATGATTACATGTCAGGAAGACTGAATTGGTCACTTTGTGTTGGTATATGCACAGATGGAGCGGCTCCCATGACTGGACGGCTTTCTGGTTTCACTACTCGAGTGAAGGAGGTTGCTTCTGAATGTGAGTCTACGCATTGTCATCCATAGAGAAATGCTGGCTAGCCGAAAAATGTCACCTGAACTTAACAACGTTTAGCAGAATGTGATTAAAATGATCAACCACATTAAAGTACATGCCCTAAACTCACATCTGTTCGTGCAATTCTGCGAGGAGATGAATGCAGAGCACACATGTCTTCTCTTATACACAGAAGTGAGATGGCTTTCTAAAGGTAGATCACTGACCAGAGTTTTTGAGTTATGACAGCCACTCCAGAGATTTTTTTCAGAAAAACACCTCACCTTAGTGATGCAGAATAGGTCACAAAACTTGCCTACTTGTGTGACATATTCAGCCAGCTCAACAAACTTAATCTGTCACTTCAGGGAAGAATGACCACTGTGTTAAAGTTGGCAGATAAAGTGGCTACATTCAAAGCCTAACTTGATTTATGGGGCTGACGAGTGAACATTGGGATTTTTGATATGTTTCAAACGTTAGCAGAGGTTGTTAAAGATACCAAGCCAGGGCCTTCTTTCTCCCAGCTGGTGTATGATCTCCTATCTCAGCTTTCAATAGAGTTTGAGCATTATTTCCCAACCACAAGACTCCCAAAATGGGAAGGAATGGATCCATGACCCATTTGTGAATAAGCCAGGTGAATCAGCTTTGTCTGTGCTTGAAGAGGATCAACTGCTTGAGGTTGCAGATGATGGTGGCCTTCAAAGTATGTTTATGACAACTTCACATCTCCATACGTTTTGGATTAAAGTCAAGGCGGAATATCCTGAGGTTGCCACAAAAGCACTGAAAAGTCTGGCTCTATTTCCAATATCCTATCTTTGTGAGGCAGCGTTTTCTGCAGTGGCAGCTACCAAAACGAGATTACAGAGTAGACTGAAACATAAGCAACACACTTTGTGTGTCACTGTCTTCCATCGTCCCCAGATGGGATCGTCTGGTTGCAGGTAAACAAGCTCTGCATTTTTGCACTGGACTTCATCAGTGACCTTCTAAATCACTATGCTCCTGTTCGCCTACTAAGGTCCTCTGACTCTGGTAATCTTGTTGTGCCTCACACTAACCTGCACTCTATGGGTGACAGGGCTTTCAGCTCCATAGCACCCAGATTTTGGAATGACATCCCAAAATTAATTATATCAGCTGAATCCATTCATTCTTTTAAAAAACAACTTAAAATTCATCTATTTAGGAAGGCTTTTAACTTAACTTAACATTCTGCCCTTTCTTTCAGTTTACCTCTCTGTCCAGGTGCTCAGGATAATTTGTGTGTCTGTTATATCACAAATTAGGTTATTTGTTAGGTTTTTCTTTTAGTATTGAATTTAGTATTTTACTCTGGTTTATTGTCCTTAATTCTATTTAATGCTTTGTTATCTGTTTCATTGTTCTATTCAGGAAAACATTTGTATCCAATGTTACATATACCCTGCTGGTTTTTTTTCTAAGACTCTGTAAAGCATCTTGAGCATGGGAAAAACGCTATATAAATAAAATGTATTATTATTATTGCATTATGATAAGTGGTATAATTTCTATTACGATATTATAACTTAATAATAATAGAAATGTAATGTATATTGTGTATAAAACTGCCCTACAGACCTGCCCTGAAATACCACCACCGGTCCCTGGAAAAATTTGCTTTTATAAAAGCGGTCCTTGGTGTCAAAAAAGGTTGGGGACCACTGATGTAGGAGAAATTTAGAATCCCCAGTTTATATATCCTGCATGTTTTTGGGATGTGGGAGTAAAACCAGAATATTAGGCAATGCCAACAACAGTTTTAGCAGGTAATAATCAAGCTAGGTTTTAAATGAAGTAACTACCTCTGTACCTGTAGTAAGTTATCACTGGTGATGGGATGATTTGTTTCATATGTTCATTTCAAAATAAAATTTATATACTGTTTAAAAAACCTCATTGACTAGATTGCCATGTGACTCAACTTTGATGTACAAGGTAAATCTCTCAAATGATGTAACATGGAAGAGCATAATCTCAGAAGCATGTACTTAGCGAGACTGCTAAAACATTATCATTGAAAATGAATCAACAAATGAATGGATCAATGAATGAATCAACAAATGTTGAGTTGATGTAAAGTTATGTTGTTCATTCAGTTTCTCAAGGGAAAATAATGCCCATTAGTATAACAACAAAATATGTTTAACACAGTGTAAGCACATGTCCTTTTATGAGTTATACTGCAGCTAGGGTCAATCCTAATTATGGATTAGGGCACAGGCATAAGCAATAAAAAAAGTCACATCACTTCACATAACTTCTGGCACTCTGTTAAGTCTCTGGTGTTTTCATTTCTTTGGAATCGCAAGAGACCATCTATTAAACACTCAACTTTGATCTGCAACATGTTGGATGGTGGCATCTCCCTCCCTGATTTCAAGCTGTACCTCCTTGCCTTTACTCTGAGGTAAAACTGGAGTTGGGTCTGCCATCCCCGGCATCCTCCTTCCTGGTTGTCCATAAAAACAAAATATATTTCTTACCATTACTCAACTTAATTTCCATTTCTTTTTAATAAAATAAAGTCCCTTTGTTCTACTATTGGTCCCATTGCTTCTTATGCCCTTCAGATGTGTAGAAGTGTAGAAACATTAATGGGTCTTCTGCAAAGATGGCACCTTCACACTCCTTTATTTTGAAATTCTGACTTAAATATCAGAGGCTGTTCAAATTACTTCTTCCCCTTGGCATTAGTCTGGTAAATCTGTGCATTGCAGCTAAATTGCTTTTAGTCTCTCACTAGAAATCTCCTGCTCTTGTCTTGCCTGCAAAATGGAAATCTTCATTTTACAATCTTATCCTCCTTAAAATTTCTGCATCCTGGATAAACAACTCTTCTTGTCTGACTATCCACAACTGACTTCAGTTAGTAAAGAGCTGATTGGGGGATTCCCCATGAGGCAGTTTTTCCTGTCCACCTATCCTTGTTTTTATTTCTTTTTTTTTTTTCTTACTTCGCCTTGTGTTCCTACGTGTTGTATGTGCCAGTTTACCTGGCAACTCTTTTTTTCTCTCCCTTATAGTGTTTCTGGTTAAATAGGCATCTCAGGAGGGTGGGCACCACTAAGACAGGTGTTTTGTGCTTGTTCTTACATAGACCAAAAACAATTTATTATTGTTGGCTTTCTTTTGCTGTATTCCTTTTTTCATTGTTTCAAAAAAATATTTATCATAAAAATAAACTCTCTACACTTCTTTAAGGCACCTTCAAAACAGCAGAACAGATTTCTGCTGAAACAATTGGTTAATCTTTAAACATTTTTAAAAACAATAGTTTAAGCATTTGTGACATTTGAAATATGTCCCTTAAATTTTAATATTCAGTAAGTGTTATTAACCTGTGAATATCTCCTCCATATATTAAACAAAAACAAAAATATCACAATAGCAAATTTTACAAATCTGACAAAAGGATTTTCTGAAAAACGTGATTTGAAATGTGTGTGGTTACAAAAACAAAAACAAAAACTTTCAGAGGGATGTCTATAGATGCAAAAGAAAAATTATCAACACTAAATATGTAAAATCAAAAATGGTTTATTCCTCCACATACTGCAGCATACATTATTTAGGTATTACATATATTTCCAACAATCTATTACAATTTTATAATAAATAAAAGTATCCTTTATTAATATCTTTAAAAGAAGTAGCACTGAAATAGCACTGAACTTTGTGCAACTCAATAGAAAATTACATTTAAAAAACGTGTTACTTACTGTAAAATCAAATAACACTTAAATGTTTTATAACATCCCCACAGTATCGTAAGTATTAAGATATTACTTTATTTGACATTGTTGTACTATCTTTGCATTGTCCATTGCCATCTTCTGTATTCTGTAATTTAAACTGATTATCAGTGTCCCTCAAGAAATCAAAGCTATTTCCATCTCTATATATTGTGCATTGTTCTTTATAAATTTACATGTTTGATTTGAACCTGTACAGGGATTTTAAAATTATCACTCAAGTTCACAAATCCATCATTAGTAGTCTATAAATTTCCCTGTTGCTCTCTCTATCTCTATATATACAGGTGTATACAGTATAAGTGTGTGTGTGTGTATATATATGTATATAGGGTGGTGCAGTGGTAGCGCTGCTGCCTCGCAGTTAGGAGACCCAGGTTCGCTTCCCAGGTCCTCCCTGTGTGGAGTTTGCATGTTCTCCCCGTGTCTGCATGGGTTTCCTCCGGGTGCTCCGGTTTCCTCCCACAGTCCAAAGACATGCTGGTAGGTGGATTGGCGATCCTAAATTGTCCCTAGTGTGTACTTGGTGTGTGGGTGTGTGTGTGTGTGTGCGCCATGCGGTGGGGTTTGTCTCCTGCCTTGCGCCCTGTGTTGGCTGTGTGTCTGTGGAAAATGTATGTATGTATGTATATATATATATATGTGTGTGTGTGTGTGTGTGTGCATGTGTGTGTGTGTGTGTGTGTGGTGTGTGTTATAAATAGTTTTTCCTTATGACTGGATTGTTTTGTACTTCACTGTTTCTCTTTTTTGGTTTTTTGGCACATTCAAAGACAATTGACCTCCTGGTATACTCTGTGCTAGCTTGACAAAATATAAGTGATTTAAAAAAAGAAATGAGAAATGAAAGGCATCCTTTATAAGATAATAATATCAATTTCTGGTCATCAGGACGGATGTGCATGTGTCCACTGGAGGACATAAAAGCTACAAGATCTGGCGGCTGTAAATTACTGGCTGCTGTAGCTGAATGTAAAAGGAAAAAAAGGCAGCCTTTTCATTTTAATGTCACTGCTTCAAAGTGAAAGCTCTCATTGAAAATCAAGTCATGTCGCTTTCCCTTGAAAAGGGAAGAGAGTGAGAGAGACAGTTGCTGCGCACAGCAAGATCTTCCTCCTTGTTTTTCTTCCTTTGTTTTACTCCTGCTCAAAATAAAGGTTTTCTTTAAAGAATTAAAACAAACTTATTATTTTTACTGGCTCCTAATAAAATCATACTGGGAATCTCAAGGTTCTTTACTGTATGTCCATTCAGATACACATTATGGACTCCCCTTAGTACCAGACACATGATATATTCTGCTTGTATTGTACGCAATGACACAAAATTCTTTGTGGATGCTTCATGGATGCTCCCCGCTTAATTTTTCTTAGCCCTACATTGTGTTTTAACTTTACTTTTCTGCCTACTGTGTGTGCCATTATTAATATCTGGTCCAGATTCTGCACACATGAACTACACATCCGTCAGTTTTGCCATCACTACTTCACTCCCATCTTTTTGTCACTTCCTTATTGGATATGCCATCAGAGCCATGCTGTCTAGTTCTTCTTCAGTTTGGGACAATACTATACTACAATATTCATGCTCCTCTTTCAAGATCTTCATCTAATGAATGGAAACAGCTTGGGGTAGTCAGTTATAGCAAAAGACTGCATGTACTTTGTGTTTCTAGAACACTCCACTGCTTGGATATCTTTATCTTTGAAGTGTACATTTTTACTGAGGGCAGACTGTTCCAGTGGCTTCATTTCTACAGAAGGCTGCTCTTAGTTTTATTCAGCTCAGCATCTAAGTGCAAAATAGAACTGTTTTAAATGCAGACAAGTTTTCCAAGGTAAGTGGCACACAAATAGCTGTAGTTCTTTTGGACCTAGGTTGGTTTTTACTTATTGGTAGAGATTTCAAGAGCAAGGCCTTTCAAAGATGATAAGAGTAACCTACAAATCTTCCATTGTAATGCAGGAAATATGATGCTGCTGGACACTTTACAACAAATGTGGCATCATATTTTGGAACGTGTGATCATTCATACATTCTTTTTCAATTTTCATATTTGTTCCAAAACAGAGATACCTTTGGCCAGTCTATCACTATACAAGACAATCATCAATAATGGATGATCCACAAGTTCATCATAGGGTCCCCTCATGCACATACCCATCCACATTCACTTGGATGGCTCCAATTTAGTCACTAGCCAATCTAACCTCTATATAAATCAAATCAAATCAAAATGTATTTATAAAGTACAACTTTAAAACACCATAAGTGTAAACCAATGTGCTGTACAATAAAATCAAAAAATATCAATAATAAATCAGTAAACAAAGTATATAAATTGCATAAATACTAAAACAAATAAGTTAAAAGAACCAATTAGAAGATAAACAATTTACAGAAAAACAATGAACATGAAAAAATTAATAAATTATTAATAAAATTGATACCAGAGTTACTCATATACAGTTAAAAGCAATCAAAAACAAGTGTGTTTTAAGTCTAGATTTAAACATTTGAGTTGAAGAAGCTAACCTAATTTCAATTGGCAGAGCATTCCATAACTTTGGTGCTAGTACTACAAAGGCACGATCACCCCTTGTCTTCATCTTAGACTTTGACACAACCAACAATTGCTGTTGAGATGAACGTAAAGAGCGGAATGGTGTTTATGGAACCAGCAACTTGGCCAGATAGGATGGGGCAACACCATTTAGCGACTTATAAACCAAAAGTAAAAATTTAAAATGAATCCTAAATTCAACTGGGAGCCAATGAAGTGAGGCCAGAATTGAAGTAATGGACACAACTTTCTGAGACCCAGCAAGAAAACAAGCAGCAGCATTCTGAACCATCTGTGGCCGAGAAAGATTAAATTTACTGATTCCAGAATAAAGTGAATTACAATAATTGTAATAAAAGCATTGCATTCCTTCTTCAAATCAGAGTGCCCCAGAAACAGTTTGACTCTAGTAAGCAGTCTAAGCTGAAAAAAGCAGCTCTTAACAATGGACGAAATCTGTTTATTAAAATAAAGGTCGGAATCAAGGATAACCCCAATATAATAGATGGGGGAGTTTGTTTAAACTCTACACAGATAGAGACCAGCACGCAGTTTGAGTTCAGGAGTCTGGAGCTGTGAGGCTGCAGTCCTACCCATGTAACAGTCCCTTTATACTAAAAATACTCAGTGAAAAACATAGAAAATAAAATAATATATACTGCATTCTGATACTGACTGCCATTTTATAACAAGTAACAATCACACAACAGGGCTGATAAGTGTTAGGAACACATCAGATATCATTCTTATTCTTTCTTTTGTTTCCTGAAAGTTATGAATTGGTATTTTTATCCTTTATTTATTGTTTTGATAGTTATTATCTCTCCATTTCATGTATTTGTTTTGTTTTGGGTACCACCATTTTCTGATTTTACATAGTATGTGCAGTTCTTTGCCATAATGCAGATGCCAACAATATTTCTATTCTTATCTTCTTAGATATGAGTACAGCTTTTAATGCCAAAAATCACAGTATTCACAATGTACTAAACTGGTTTAAATTGTTTATTTTACATATATACAATATATAAATGTACTGGTTTAAATTGTTGATTTTGCACACACTCATACTGTATATCTACTCTCTATACAGTATATAAAATCCAAAGCCTAAAACTACAACGATTTTATGGCACCTTTTTATGTCACGTTTTTTGTCATGCTTTAAATTGGGATTATGTTAAAACCTACATATATTTGTTTTGTATCCTTCTTTTTAGAATTTACCGAACTTTAATGTGATGTTGTTAGATTTTCAGATTCTTATTCTGTTTTTAAATTCTAAACTAAAAAATATCAAGAACTCACGTCCCTCGAGACGAGACTTTGTGCCAAGAGATTTAACCATCCCTGGGGCCGGAAATAAAAGACAAAGAGTAGATGACAAAGTAGAACATCATAGAGACAAGGCAGTGAGACAAAAGGACAGCTGCTGTACAGGATTTTAAATGTTCAAAGTGCAGCGCAAGATGCAGATCACGCAGCAGCAAACAGCGGCAGAGACCCAAAGTTGCTGGCGCGAAGCGCAGGCCGGGGTGGGGGTTGGCAAGTGAAGCGAGCAGGGGGTGAACCCCCTAGTACAGTATATATATTATGGCAAGCGGCTGGGGGTGGTACCCAGCTGGGACTCCCAGAAGGAATGGAGGAGGGATCACTTCTCCTCCAGACCATGAGGGGGCGACCGCCCTGGTGGCTTTGGGGAGCACGGGAACAGAGCTTAGATGCTCAACCCTATACAGGCCCATGGTCACTGGCAGGGGGCGCCCCGATGCCTGAGGAGCCCTAGCCCTCAGCACTTCTGCCACACCTGGAAGTGCTGGGGGGAAGAAGACCAGGGACACCAAGGAGTGCTGGCCGGCGCTCATTGGGAGGCACATTGAGCACGTCCAGGTGATTATAAAAGGGGCTGCCTTCCTCCATTCTATGGCTGGAGTCAGGAGGAAGAAAGACGGAGCTCAGGAGGAGAGGAGTGGAGGAGGACCAGAGAGGAAGGCATTGGTTGAGAGCCCTGGATTTTGGGGTGAAAATGGGTTGTGTGCTGTCACTTTGTAAATAGTATTTACAATAAACGTGTGTTGGGTTTTGTACCTGTGAAGTATGCCGTATGCTTGTCTGTGTCTGGGCTGCATACCACAATATATATATAAAATATATACATATATATATTATATATATATGTATATGTAACATTTTCTGTCTGTATGCCTGTCTGGTTTTCACGAGAGAACTACTTAATGGATTTAAATGTTTTTTTTCTATAATTTGCTTGAACATTCTGGTTGATTTTGCAACTTGTGCGCTATGTACCATAGTTCACTTTCGGTACTGATTTATTTGCGCTAATCTGAGACAGATGCGGGCTGAGTAGAGGGGGAAGCATGACGTCAAGAGTAGGTAGCTGGGCAGGGCCCTCCTCACTGTTCCAATTCACTACTATGCGGGCAGAGCCACAGGGGACGGCAAGTATATATATCCAGAGTGTTACCACCCCCAGAATGCTAGATGGCAGCCCCCTGGGTTGCAGCAGTTTCTAGGATTCCTGCAGTTTTTCATGTGAGTTGGAGTTTGGTGCCGTCCTGTTGGGATCCATGGGTGCCACCAGGGGGTGCTGTAGCTGCTGCTGAGCCCTACAGAGCTGCTCTTCCGCCTATGACAAAGCCTGAGGAGGAGTGGAGGCAGATTGACAGGCGGCAAGAAGGGACTATATATTGGTGTGTTGGTGTTATGTACACTTTAAAACTGTAAATTAATTGGTGTTGTGTTGAACCTGCGTTCTGCCTGTGTGTCTCCAGGTTAGCACGGCTGTATGCCCCCTGGTGGCTTCACAATATATATATATAATTATTTATACAGATATATACAACCCCTTGCTGATCAGATGGGAAATATTTTGTAAGCTAGACACTGTGCATCGGTTATTTACAATTTTGAATATTATTTACCACAGGTTTCATTTTTTGCCCACTTTACATACTGCCCTTAAGTCATGTTATTTCAAAACATATGGTGAATTATCACATCTATGCTGATGATACACAGCTTTATTTGTCTATAGCACCAGATGACACAGATGGTCTTAGCCCTGTTATCCAGTGTCTTACTAACATCATTGAATAGTTGAGATTAAACTTCTTAAATAAGAAAAAAAAAAAGTTTTAACTACTGGCAACATAAAAAAAAGTGTGGACTTTAGAAATAAACTTGCTAATTTGGGCTTAAATATCAAGTCAGAACTAAAAAAAACCTAGGTGTTTTAATAGATTCAAAATTAAATTTTAAATTGCATATTAATCATATTACAAGGATTGCTTCTTTCATTTGAGAAATATTGCAAAAATTAGATCTCTGCTGACATGTCAGGATGCTGAAAAATTAATTCATGCTTTTGTTTTTGGCCGGCTAGATTACTGTAATGCACTTCTGTCAGGAATACCTAAGAAAGACATAAATCAGCTTCAGCTAGTTCAAAATGCGGTAGCAAGAGTCTTAACCAGGAAAAGAAAAAATGAGCATATTTCACCAGTTTTAGCTTCATTACATTGGCTGCTGATATCATTTCTGATCTATTTTAAATGCTGTTGATCGTTCTTAACAATCGCACTCCTGTCTATATTTTGGAGTGTCTTTCACTCTACGTTCCAACTCACAATCCTCTGACTGGACTAGTCTGCACATTTAAACCCCTAAATTGTACAAGTTTCTGCACCAGGCTGGCTTGGGTAAAATCTTTAAAATTTTATTTTTAATTCAGCCTTTACTTTGTCTACTATATATGCATGATTTAATAGATAGAAATGGTCTGTTCAAAATTTTGTTATAGTTTCATTTTAGCAGTGATTAATCCATTTTGTTTTTGCCTCAGTTTTCTTTATTATAGATTATCTGTGGTGGCACATTTTGCAACTGCCTAAATCCTGCAGTTTTTGCTGCATGATGAAGATGGAGGCTGTACACATCTGCAAAATTGGACATGGACTTTATTGGATGGACCTTCTCTTTAATGTTAGTTAACATTCTAACATTCTTTTATTATTTCTCTTGTGTTATGTACAATTAGGACTACTTTAGTAATAATAATAAGGAACAAGTTAAGTTCATTTACAGTATGTTAGGTACAATATCCAATGGAAGCTGGATGGCCTTTAACCTTGGGAACCCCTTGTTTTTTTCTCCAGCTTATCTGCTCATAACCTTATCTTATCTCCAGCTTCTCAAGCATTCTGACTTTGTCATTGAACTCATCTGTAATAAAATGATGCAATATATAAGGACTAACCAATCTACTAATTATATATGTATTTTATGTAAGTTTTTATTGATTGATCTGTTTGTTATTTGTTCATTTTTAATCTTACATAATTATATATTTTTTTCTTGCATCTTTTTCTTTTACATTTTGTAAAGCGCTTTGAGCTACATGCTGTGTATGAAATGTGCTACACACATAAAAATGTTGTTGTTGTTTGAGAGGTATCCAGCCCCATGAAAAAAGCTCTCTACTTTGATTCTAAGGAAGCAGCCCACTACAACAGTGTTGCTTTTTCTGATGAATAATAACTTATGCTGGAGTATATTATGTCCATAACAAGTTCCTTTGAAGCTGACCTTGAGAAATTATAGTATATAATGATTTTTCTTATGTTAAACAAGAGAAAAAAACAGCTTGATGCCTGGTTGAAATCCAAAGAGCAACAGGGACGAATAATGTAATTGTTAGTACTACGACTTTCTCCACTTTCCCCAAAAATGATTGAGCTGGAAGATAGAAACAGACATGATCACTTAATAGGTATTCCTGAATACAACAAAGATAACAATATACACCTTTTTCAAAATACCTTTGGCATTGTTTATTTCTGGAGTTTTGGTATTTCTTTGAAACAATTGAAAGATACAATCGAGTATACTTCACATTAAACAATAATGCTTGCCCATGACCCATAATTGTATGATTCCTGAATTATTCATATCAGCAACAGATTCTTCAGGAAGCTAAGAAAAAGCTAAATGTGATATTCAAGAACAGGAAAATCTTCTTCTTTACCAATCTCTCTCCTGCAACTAGCACAGCACGTAAGGCATAAAATTCACTCATGAACAGACAAAGAAAATTTTGTAGCTCTTCCTCCTTTACTCTGCTTCCCTTAAGCTTTCACTCAGCAGCATTTTTTAACTGATTGATGGCTCAAAAAAGGAGGTTACTGACAATTATGTTTCATTATGTATTCTCATGTTATAATTGCTAAACATCCGAACTGTTACACAATTAGTTCTAAAGAATGATAAACATATATCTTATAGAATTTTTTCTTGCTTGTATGGATTGGTCATTCATTGCTGTTGAATGTTTTGCTGAATTCTCTTGTATTAAATAAGAACAACAAGTTTTCTCTTGGTGATACTGATATGTATAGGTTAGCCAATTAACACATTCTTATCTTGTGTTTATTTCATTTTAAATGAGGACTAGGTCAGGCAGCCTTCTTTGCCATGGAATAAGGTATTGATCTCTGGAAGCTGTGCATTTTAAATGACTAGTCCTTCCTTCTCAGTCACTTAGCTATGATGTTTTTATTTGCTTATAGTTTTTACTATTAATGTTTGTGATGAGAGAGGTTTGTGGCAGTCTGTATAAACAGATAAATCGTGAGTCCCAGAGCATGCAGGCTCCGAGCAGGTGCAGGTGCATGTGTGAGCATGCACTCACCACTCTGAGGTTGATGGGGGTGTTTGGCTGATCGTGCAAATGTAAGTGGGTCAGTCAGGTGCTTCATTCACAACTTAGAGTAAGTGGAGGATAGCACCTGCACCCAAGAAGGGTTATATAGTAAGCCTACAAGATGGAGAGGTAGAGATGAAATAACAACAAAGATAAGAAAGAAAAGCCAAAAAAAAAGAATGGAGGTTAAGGAAGAAGAAAGAGGCATGACAGAGAGCCAGTGTCATGAAGAATGGAGGCAGGTGATTGGGAGTATGCCCCAGGGAAGCGAACGGCAGGCTTGCCATCATCGAGTTGGGGGGGTTGGAGGCGGAGAATGGGAGCTCCTTAGAGCAATGCAGAGGAGTGTGAATGGCCCCGTTGTATGGTGTATCTATTTTGACACCAATGGACTAGATGAGGGAGACATTAGTGGAGCTTGGCAGGGAGTCCTACGAATGCCAACAGACTGGTGGTAGGAATCTGAACACAGAATTATTGGATAACAGCACCTGTTGGTGAGTATCTCCTCCAGCTGCAAGGTCCTGATGGGATAAGCTGAGGAGATGCCAGGTTTTAGAAGGAGGCATTAGGGCTCATGTCTGTTGTAAAAGAAGAAACCTGCTTGGGATTCTAATCTCATTTTAATGGGATATACAGTTTTTATTTGTATTTTAACCTCCCCTTAACACCTTGCTTTTAATGGATCATTAATTTATTTTTTGAAGATCATTTTTTGCACTGCACTTTGAACACTGTGTGGCTTTAATGAAAGCAACCAACACGTTGAACCAACCCCTTGCTGATTGTGTGTATCCTCATTTGCCTGGCTCATCCTCAGGTATGTTATTGACGGTCCCGGATTCAAGAGGCTACGGAAGCAACCCGGAATCTTAGAGCCAACCTGAACAGTCACAATGTTGTTATACAAATTAGTTTGCATTCTACTTGGATTTAGAGAGAGAAGTGGAGGGGTTATTTCTAAGTCTTGATCACCTGTGCCATTTATTGCTGACACATAGATGCAACAGCTTCCGTAATAGAAGAAAGGGTTGAGGATTTTCACAGATTTTCTTACTCCCATAATTGATGAGTGGGACAAGAGTGAATTTCATTTGAGTGTGTTATACAGTTTTTCATGTCTTTCAATAGGAAAATATTTTTCTATCATTCTCATACCTTTCTTTATTTAAATGTGTTTGGCCTGTCCAATAATCCTTCTCTACTCTGTTACCTTAACAATGACAGACTTGATAGTTCTGACCTGGAAGGTGAGGAGGTCCTGGACTGGAAGTGAAAAGAACTAGAGAATTGGATTTTGTATGGCTTAAAGGAGCAGACATTGATTATGTATTGCAAACTAAACTCCTTGAAGGTGACATGCCAAACTTTTCCAACAGCAGATATAAAGTAGTTGCCTCCTTTTCTGTTACGTTTCAGAAACACAGCATTTCAATAGTAGCTGGATGTAATCTGCCCTTTAAAATACACAGAGTGTCCTTAGATTCTATGGGCAGAATTTGTGAATGTCTTGGACAAATTGGCAGAAAACTGGGCTATGTTGTGCACATACACTCCAACTCACCAAAATTACTTTTTTTAGGAATGTTACTTAGAACAACTTTACAAATCAGAAGGTTATGAGATCATCACTAGGCTGGATGCCAATGTTTATATAAATATTCTTTTAGACAAGACCACCAGGCCTGTATATTTTTAAATTACACAGTCCACACATGCCTTCAGCAAATTCACCTTAGATTTAGTGGATGTTTTCAAAATGTTGAATCCTACAGCTAAAGATTTCTTTTCCATTCTTGACACCAATATATACATTCCAGAACTGAGCACATTCATGCATCTTAGCATCTTTTACCGTGTATCAAAGAAACTAACATTACCTAAGTGCCCTATCTGATCACAGATCAGTGCATTTAAAACCTCGTCTTTTCTCTTTCTTCTCCCATGCACTGAGATTGAGCCTCAATCTGTCTTTATTGAATAATTCTAACTTCTGCTCAAAGCTCACAGCTCATCTTAAATATTTCATCAGCATAAATCAGAGTTCTGTAGATGATCCAGCATACATTTGGCTCACTGTTAAGGATGGATAAGAGATTTTTCGATCTCTTTTGCATGCAATTTAGCCATGATGAATTAGAAAGGCAGTTCACAACTTTGGAACAGGAGCATCCTCAAGTGGTCGACCAAAATTTAGATTTAAAAATCACCCAATTAGATTGGAACTATAGTAAATTGTATTCTACTGCAAAGTCAGAATTTGTAATAAATATACAGTATGAAGTCAAAATACCAGCACTAAACCTTACACACTTGTCTCCTTAAATAAAAAAAAAAATGAATCCTTTGCAAACATACCTTTGGTAAAAGACAAGATAACCTAGTTATGATGATGTTTTTAAACCCGACTCATCTATACCCATTTTACAACTGAAAGACACACTAAAATCCATGAGTAAAAAGAGTTCTGCAGGCAGCGATGGGATCACAGTCGAAGTCATTTCTTCTTTATTTTAACTAAACTATCATACTTACAATTCACTGATCTCCTCTATTAAGATAGATGATGATATTAACACATCTGTTATTACCCTCCTTCCAAACACCATAAACAGTTCTGGGATTGTGCTAATTATCACCCAACATTCCTGATAAATCTGATGCAAAACTGTTAACAAGGTTACTTGCACATAAACTGCATGGAGTACTAAAGCTTGTAATTCATCCTGATGAAACAGGCTTCTATAAAATATTCAGTGGTAGATGATATACAGTAGACTGCCTTTTGTGTTTTATCAATAGCATCCCCATCTTAGAAACCCCAGGTGAATTATTATTACTAGTTGCATGAAGGTTCTTTGACAGAATAAATTAGTCATATCTCTAGCAAGTAATGGCTGTAGCTGACTTTGCCCAATATTTTATTAATGTAATTATTCCTCTACTTATGCAACCATCCTTATGACTTTATATTGCAACTCTTTAGATTTTATATAGGTGACAAGCAGGGTTTCCTTTTATCCCCACTATTATTCAATATTTCTCTTGAGCCCATGGCAAAAACTTCATATTATTCTCAATAAATGTCCACCAAAAATCATTTATTTTGTTGCTGATAATGTTTTATAATAAGAAACGCCCCTTCTATACCTTTTTTGTTTTTGACCTCTTTAACACTTATGGAAAAGTTTCCAGATACAAAATAAATTGGACTAAGTCCTTAATTGGACTTTCTTTTTATTTCATAATGACCTGTGTAAGAATGGTGACACCAAACTTTACCCCATCTGTAAAATCATTTAAATGCATATTAGTGTCAAACACATTACAAAAAATAGTTTGAATGAATTACAATTAAGATATAATAGAAGCCAAATCATCACAATCCAATGGGACAAACCTCTCTTTATCCTTTCATTCTTAGTTTGCAACAATAAACATTAACATTAACCCTCTTACCTCTGCCTGCATGCTGTCAAGATTAAAATATCTCCTTTCAAACTTTCTATTTGAGTGTAACAGGCTAGGGACCTCATGTATAACGCAATGCGTAGAATTCATACTAATACATGGCGTACAAACTAAAAGTGGAAATATGCGTATGCACAAAAAAATTCAGATGCACAAAGCCGTGTGTAAGTCAACTTTCACACACTTCAGCTCCATAAATCCTGATCAGCATGAAAAGTAATGCAAATACACGCGCCTGCTGCCCCACCCTGACTCCTCCCAGAATGACTCCCCTTTGAATATCCAAATCAATATAAATAGCCTGCTACATTCAGTGTTTTGTGAAAAGACAATGGCAACAGCACAGAAAAAAATACTATTTGTTGGCCTAAGCAGTGGTATAAGCAACAAAAGGAAAGTGATGGAGTAGTACACCGTGGTAGAGACACTCGAAAGTTCAAGTTCAGAAAGTCTCACAGTGCCCGAAATAAAAAAGGTAGACATGGTAGAGATGAGCTGGTGCCCCATCCAGGGATTGTTCTTGCTTCCCCCATCCATTGTTCCTGCCTCCCGGAAGATGTTTGCTGGGACACACATGACCCTGAATGGAAGAATTTAATGCAGCAGTACTGTCTCTGTCAAACGTACCAACCCCCAATTCCTGTCCTTCAGTTTTCTTTCTCCATGTAACCATGCAATGAGCTCTGTAATAAATGTAAAGTTAGCAGTAAGCTTAGAACGCCGATTATTCAAAACTTTTATGGAACATCAAAAACATTCGTTATACATGTTTAATTTTTCCATCCATCCAGGGTTGTGCCATTCCCATCAAGCTCAAGGCAGAAAAAAGTTCAAATAGACTGTGGCATGGTTGAGTAGAATCCATGCAGATGCTGGTGGCTTTCTTTAGGCAGCGTGTGCTACAAGTGTCCTCCAGGGCTGGAAGCCATATCCGGATAATCCTCTGGGCTCTTGACACAACTAGCCATTGAGCTTTCCAATCAACTGCTATGCAGCTATGATACCACACATACATACAACGGGTTAAAATACTCTGAGTGGTGCGTTGAGAGTAACAACATTAAAGCAGCTACTGTATAGTATTTGAAATAGTTTGCTCATTCCATAGACCATTATATTTTTACAGAATGATTACAATCAAGTGAATTTATTTGTAAACGATGCAGTTAATTTTGATATATTTAATAGATACCGCATCACTGATGCAAATCTGAAAAAAGGGAGACCAAACAGAAATAGTATCACTGCATTGCTGGGTGCCAACAGTTTGCAAAACTCAGTAGAAATGTGCGTACACAATAGGGCAGGCTGCCGTGAGAATGTGCGCGGCTTTACGCCAAGTTTAGTTTTTATATATCGCGATGTCAGCGTGGACATGGCCAGATGCAAAATTTTTGTACATACGCACCATTTATACATAAGGCCCTACTTTTTAAATACTCCACTTTGGTATGGGATAGATTCTGTAGGCTTATCCATCCATCCATCCATCCATTTTCCAACCCGCTGAATCCGAACACAGGGTCACGGGGGTCTGCTGGAGCTAATCCCAGCCAACACAGGGCACAAGGCAGGAACCAATCCCGGGCATGGTGCCAAACCACCGCAGCTGTAGGCTTATCTCTCTCCCTAATTTAGAACTTTATCACTGTGTCATCAATCCTTGGCTAGTACATATTGTGATGTGTAGGTCCCAGACAGGGCGGCACGGTGATGTAGTGGGTAACTCTGCTGCCTTGCAGTTAGGAGACCCTGGTTCGCTTCCTGGGTTCTCCCTGCATGGAGGTTGCATGTTCTCCCCGTGTCTGCATGGGTTTCCTCCGGGTACTCCGGTTTCCTCCCACAGTCCAAAGACATGCAGGTTAGGTGCATTGACAATATTAAATTGTCCCTAGTATGTGCTTGGTGTGTATGTGTGTGTGTGCATGCCCTGCGGTGGGCTAGCACCCTGCCCGGGGTTTGTTTCCTTCCTGATAATGGATGGATGGATGGAGGTCCCAGACATGCACAAGAGAGGAGCAAGTAAGTCCATGTTTAAAAAAAAATCAGCTTTATAATTATAGTCTTTTCTGTTTCAACAGAGTTTAAGTGCACAGTGCACTTGGGGGGTTATTGCGTGCCTTTTGGGGGTGCTGGGTGTGCCAGGGTCTCACAATATACAGGTATACTGGGGTGGGCAAATGTAGGTTTACAGTTGTTCGTATGGAAAAAGACATGTAGCTTATCATTACTGCACTCAAGCACACTTTAATAATAATAATAATAAGAAGAAGACAAAGGAGAACACAAATAATACAAATAGATAATACAATAATTAATAAATAAATAACAATACAACAGTAAACTCTGTGTTTTGCATACACAAAACTGTTAACCTACTTTTGCCCACCCCTATATATCAATTGTGAAATTTCCCTGAGAAATTCATTACCCCCAAAAGGGTTGTGTATATTTATATATATATATATATATATATATATATTTGCAGTTGGAGATCCACGAAGGGAGAAAAAACGAATCACGTATCATAAAATAGTTTTATTCCTGAGCTTTCAACCCCTATCAGGGGTCTTCATCAGAGGATAATGCTTAGACTTACAAGAATCAAAGGCAATATATAGCCACACCTTAGTGGGGGGGGGGGGGATGGGGGGGGGGGTTTGAGGTGACTAAGTCAGTATGATCAAGGGGGGGGGGGGGGGTTGTATAGTTTAATTATTGTGTACATGTCCTTCTTAATTTGGCATATGCTGGATTTATGTCCAAGTGTCTGTTGATGGCGTTTTCATCTGATAGCCAAGACTCGGCCAACTCTCTGGCACTTTTTGTACTGGCCTTAAATTTTACTTTTACGTTGTCCCAGTTGAATGTGTGTCCTGTCGATTTAGTATGTGCATATATCAAAGATAGTGCGTATATATATATATATACTGCTGCGGTGGGTTGGCACCCTGCCCAGATTTGGTTCCTGCCTTGTGCCCTGTGTTGGCTGGGATTGGCTCCAGCAGACCCCCGTGACCCTGTATTCAGATTCAGCGGGTTGGAAAATGGATGGATGGATATATAGTCACAGGTGGCTGGGTGTGGTCGGCATTCGGCTGCCTATAAAAGGGTCCGCCTCCCGACAATCAAGGCTGGAGTCGGGTGAGGAGGGGGACGAGGTCGGAGAAGGAGGTGGGCGAAGAGAGGCCTGAAGAGTGATAGAGAGATAGTGTCGGCTAGTGAAGAAGCCAGGACTGTTGAGAGACTGTGGGGGGTGTTTGGTGGCGGTGCACATAGGACATTGTAAATAATAGTTGTATGAATAAATGTGTGGTGATGCCTGTGTGGTGTGGTGATAACGTGTCCTCCTGTCTGTGTCCGGGCTGTACCCTTTCACAATATATATATATTTATATATACATTAAAGGAACACATTTAAATCAGAATATAGCATTAAGTCAATGAAACTTCTGGGATGTTGATCTGGCCAGTTAAGCAGCAGAGGGGGTTGTTAATCAGTTTCAGCTGCTTTGATGTTAATGAAATTAACAACAGGTGCACTAAAGATGCAACAATGAGACAACCCCCAAAACAGGAATGGTTTAACAGGTGGAGGCCACTGCCATTTTCCCTCCTCATCTTTTCTGACTGTTTTTTCACTAGTTCTGGATTTGGCTATGGTCAGTGTCACTACTGGTAACATGAGGCGATACCTGGACCCTACAGAGGTTGCACAGGTAGTCCAACTTCTCCAGGATTGCACATTAATACGTGCCATTGCCAGAAGGTTTGCTGTGTCTCCCAGCACAGTTTCAAGGGCATGGAGGAGATTCCAGGAGACAGGCACTTACTCTAGAAGGTGCCGTAGAAGGTCCTTAACCCATCAGCAGGACTGGTATCTACTCCTTTGTGCAAGGAGGAACAGTATGAGCACTGCCAGAGCCCTGGTCCGAATGTCTCTGACTAAACAATCACAAACAGACTTCATGAGGGTGGCCTGAGGGCCTGATGTCCTCTAGTGGTCACGGTGCTTACTGCCCGGCACCGTGGAGCTCCATTGGCATTTGCCATAGAATACCAGAATTGGCAGGTCCACCACTGGCACCTTGTGCTTTTCCCAGATGAGAGTAGGTTCACCCTGAGCACATGTGACAGACGTGAAAGGGTCTGGAGAAGCCGTGGAGAACTTTATACTGCCTGCAACATCATTCAGCATGACTGGTTTGGTGGTGGGTCAGTGATGGTCCCGAGAGGCATATCCATGAAGGGACACACAGACCTCTACAGGCTAGACAACCGCACCTTGACTGCCATTAGGTATCGGGATGAAATCCTTGGACCCATTGTCAGACCCTATGCTGGTGCAGTTAGTCCTGGGTCCCTCCTGGTGCACAACAATGCCCGGCCTCATGTGACGAGAGTATGCAGGCAGTTCCTGGAGGATGAAGGAATTGACACCATTGACTGGCCCCCATGCTCACCTGACCTAAATCCAATAGAACACCTCTGGGTTTGTGTGTGTGTGTGTGTGTATATATGAATCTTTTCCTGCTGTAATTTCCATCTTGTTCAGTCACTATTCCTACACATACTCCACTTCACGTCAATTAATCAGAAACACCCTTTTGTCACTCCTTGGGTGACTTATCTGACAAGCTGGGGTTACTCATGTTTCAGACATTAAAATCTAAATGTGCTCTTTCTTCTACTTATTTTTTTTCTATTTACAATTGACATCAGTGCTCGAATAAAGTGGAGTTCAAATAACTTTTCCTCTCCATCAATACTTTCTTCTAAGCCTATTTCATTCTGTTTCGCCCACTATAAAATCAGCCTCTTCTGTCTGTTAAAATCCAGAATATAGCCTCTTACAAACCTTTGACTTTAAACTCTATCTGGCTTCTCGATACATTAGAAGATTTTGTTATCTTGGCATTATATTCTTACATATATCCTAGGAACTATTTCTAGAAATAAACTATATCAAATTATTCACAGACTCTACATTTCTCCTTGTAAATGGTACTTCATCTGCCTTTCCTTAAACCCTCCTTTCCTTTCTGTATCCCAAAAATGTCAGGAGCATCCACGTGTTCTGGGAGTGGTTGTCAGTTTCCTGTTTTTAGTTGCCCATAGACTCCTTTGTTTTTTTTTAGCTTTTCATATTCAGCTATCTCCTCACATATTTCTTCTTTTAGATTTATCATCAATTACCGTGTCTCCAGTGGAGAGTATTTTTAGGAACAATTGCAACAAAAATAATCCTGGCCTCCCACTGAAGAGAAAATCTGCCTCTTTCTCCAACATCTTTCTCTGACTTCTCTATCCTTTTATATACATGCTCTTTCTGAATACTCAGCAATGAAAGCCACGTCAGCTTCTATTTCAAATAGCAATGCTTGGCAAACTATTATTAAAAACATCCAAAACTTAATTTTGACTGAGGAAGTATCATACTCCTAGTATACTTTCCCTATATATTCTATTTTTCCCATACTTTTCTATCTTTGTTTCAATAACATAACTGATGCCTGTTCTGTACTAAAGGGTATGGGGAGGGATTTGCCTTGGCAGGTGGGCAGCTTTGGGGTGTTTTTTTCTTCAGTGTTGATGTTAAAAGTGTATCGCTCCAACTTATGTTTAATTTTTTATGCTATTATAATATTACCAGTAACGGCACACTGCACGATAACGTGCAGTGAATACACTTGACTTGAGCATTCATAGTTTTCATACTCTTTCTCTGTATGTTTAGCATTCGTTTGCTCAGAGGCTGATGTGCTTGCTGCTTCCTGAGCAGCTCTTCTTTTCTCCACCCTAGCGGCTCGCTTCTTCTCTTCTTTCGTCGGCATCTTTTCACATTAAAACTGATTGTCAGTGTTTGTGTTGCAATTACTTACTTACGTTTTTCTTAATTTTTCCCTTAAGCTGGCACATAAGTCTTCAGTCTGCCTCAAGAATGATTTAAGATATGAAGAGGTAGAGGAAGTGACGGCGATGGTGGTAGGGATGAGAACGGCACCCATACGCATGTGCCGCACGGCAGCCCTGCTGGCTGCTGCCGAGAGTTGATTCTACAATAAAATAAAATAAAAATAAAAAGAGGAATAAATTTGGAGGTCAATCATCACCCCAAAAGTGGATAGTAGATGTCACGTAGTATATGTGTACCAAATTTCAGGTCAATAGCTCAAAAGGTTTGTAAGCTACAAGTGATGAAGATGGTGTCAAAAACAGAACAATTTTTTTTAACATTGTTAAATACTCAAAGATAAAACCCATTACAGAATTTGGATTGATTAAGTTTCAAAACCCAAACCAGGATAGTTAACGTAACAAAAAAAATAACCAGATACTCTGAAAAAATTAAAACTTCATAACAATTGCAAAGCTTGTGTCATATGACCTGTGACATCATGGCGACCATGACATTTAAGAAAGTCTCATTGAGCAAATACCAAGACTTTAAGGCTATCAGAAGACTTGTACTTGAGACACTTATAAAAAGAAAAAAAAATATTCAGATGAGAACATAAGTAGGCTCTCCGCCCTAGGAACCAAATTATCCAAACTATTCTATAATATTTCAGTAATTATTTACTGCTTTGATGCTGATCTTTCTGATCATAAAATAGGTCATTATGATAACAATTCATGAGCAGAATTCATAATTAATTGCAGAAGCACAGTATTTGAGGGTTCCGCTAGAGTGCCTCTTTCTCTTGCATGATTTGGCTCAAAAACGAATCAGCACATTGTCATCTCATAACAGGCTTAAATTTTGGTATATTTCATCATTTTTCATTCAGAAAACCCCCTATGATGCATACAAACATTGGATGGCATTTTCCCTCGCCCAGACGCGGGTCACTGAAGTGCCCCTCTGAAGCCAGGCCTGGAGGTCGGGCTCGATGGTGAGCGCCTGGTGGCCAGCCTGCACCCATGGGGCTCAGCTGGGCACAGCCCGAAGAGGCAACGTGGGTCCCCCTTCCCATGGGCTCACCACCTGTAGGAGGGGCCAAGGAGGTTGGGTGCAGTGTGAGTCGGGTTGTGGACGTAAGCGGGGACCTTTAGTGGTCACCTCTCTGAAGGGGAAGGAGACTTAGCTAGTGCGCGAGGTTGAGAGGTTCCAGCTAGATATAGCTGGGCTCACCTCAACGCACAGCATGGACTCTGGAACCAGTCTCCTTGAGAGGGACTGGACTCCCTACCACTCTGGAGTTGCCCCCAGTGAGAGGCGCCGAGCGGGTGTGGGCATACTTTTTGCCCCACGACTTGGAGCCTGTTCATTGTGGTTCACCCCGGTGGGCAAGAGGGTAGCCTCCCTCCACTGATGTTTGTGCGTATGCGCCGAACAGCATTTTGGAGTACCCACCCTTTTTGGAGTCCCTGGAGGGGATGCTAGAGGGCGTACCTGCTGGGAACTCCCTCGTTCTGCTGGGAGACTTCAATGCTCACATGGGCAAAGACAGTGAGACCTGGAAGGGTGTGATTGGGAGGAATGGCCTCTCGATCTCAACCCGAGTGGTGTTTTGTTGCAGTGCAGAGTACAGTTAAAACTCTGATTGTCTGCTCAGCAAACCCCTTAACAAAATGTTTACATCTCTCTGCTGCTCAAATATTAAAATCCTGCCCAATCTGACTTACACTCAATAAAATTTGGACAGAACTTGTGCCTGGGTTGGTTCAAATCAATTAAGAACATATGAAATTTGACAAATGTTACAAGACCATTCAGTCCATCAAGCTTCTGTGACTAACTAAGCTGTCTCAGGATCTTGTCAATATACATCTTCAAAGTTGACAAGGTTTCTTCAACCACATCTTGATAGTTTGTTCCATATTCCCACAACTTCTTGCACCACAAGGACCTCCCACCCCTATGGTTTCAGTCCTCGGTCCTTTTTGTTCCTCTACAGTTCCTCAAATACTGTCCTAGTGTGCTTAAATTAACTACCCCCAGTTAAGAAGCAATCAGCTGTCACTGCAGAAACAAAGAACCTTTGACTTAACCCTAAAGTAATCTGTAACTGACTTTAATTAAGCAGCACCACTTACAAAAATGCAAACTAAAACATTGCTACTAATAACTGAAAGCAAAAGCAAGCAGTCCTAACCCAGCTTTCTTTGTCTTACTAGTTCCTGATGTACCTTATTTCAAACTGGACTTAAGGCTCTTCTTCAGCTCTTTAAAACCTGTGCTAGCACACTTATGCGAACCAGCTGGCAATCAGCTCTGTGCCACAGCTTTTATTTCTAAAGTGTTTGCAGTAAATCTCTCTAAATTGATTCCAGATAAGATCTGATAAGATCCTGTGTAGTTTGGTGTAGTTCACATATAATTCTGAATGGCGTTTCTGCTGTTATATCAAACACTGCCATCTCTTGCGTGGACACTTTCTATAACAAAACGATATCCTCTCACATTATTGGTTCACTCAGGAAAATTTCTTTAAGCATCTGAGGAACATTAAGGCATCTCTTTTGCATTTTTCAGAATGATCTTGATGCTGTAGGTTCATTTCAAATTGTTGGGTAAATAGACATACGTTTGTTAGGTCAAATCACTTATTGCAGATTAAAACTAGCATTATTTAATTTTGGATTATTTTTTATTTAGGAGAACAACACTTGAAGTTGAAGATCTACAGAGGTGTATCCAGGCCAAGGACAAAGCATAGTGGTAAGCCATAAGATTTCTTTTATTTGAGGATCTTGACCTTTGCTACCTGTTCAATGATCATCCTGTACCAGCACATACTAATCCAAGCACAGATGTTATAATGATCTAAATAGGGCATTTGTTATTTGTGTCCAATGTAATTTGCATTGTGTGTAATTTGTCTTGTAACTGGCTTTCTTCTGTTTGAACATTTCTTTTCCTAATATAGCAGTTGACAGTTTGCTTTATTTACATAAGTGGAATGGTTTTCTATAAGGCTTACCTGAAATCCCAGGTTACACCCACAGACCTATGCAATCTAAGCATGTGTGGCTGCCAGATTTTTGATAGTTTAGGAGTTGTCTGTTACACACATTAGCGTTTTCACTATCCTGGATTTATACTCTACTATAGTAGTTTTATATGCTAGAGGTGTTAGTGCCATAAACCTAGTAGAAAATGCACTGTGAATATTTAGTTATAGCTAGTGAACTGATAATCAATTCCTTAATCATTTTTATAAGACTTTTATGTGCAGTGTTCACACAGTAGGAAAAAGTTGTAAAACAACAATGTGATGAAATTTTGTTGCCAAACAAATTCACTAGACTAAGATAAACTATGTAGGCAGCAGCAATGCAAGAGGATTGCTTATTATCAAGTTAACGTCCTAACAAGTGTGAGTATATGGGGGCAGGAGTCTTACTTTCCTTCAGTTTCCCTCACAACACAAATAGACAGGAATATTTCTGACTTTATTCTCTTTGGATTGCATGAAAATAAATTTTGTTTCTGCCTGCTGGGAGGATTAGCTGTATCAGCACAAATGAGAGCAGCCTGCCCCTTCACATGCTCAGTTGACTCTTTCAACAGGCCCCATAGAAAAGCCAGCTGCCCACAAGAGGTGACCCATTATAGATGCACAGACAGAGCTGTGTGCCTCAAGAGAGTGTTAAGAGCAGGATGATCTTGGTAGAATATTCATATCCAGCAATTACTGCTGAATGTGTGTGTAAAGATAATTAAAAAATGAAAAATGTTCCCAAGTGCATGACATCTACATTTCAGAGAAAAGGGTATAAAGTATATAGATTAAAATGTGTTCAATTAATTATAACAATTCTAAATTTATGCTAGAAAAAATATGAAACAAAGGACTTCAAAAGGTCTGACAATTTTTCAAGGTACTGTGCCTTCCATAATATTTGGGACAAAGACACATTTTTCCTTTATTTACCCCTCTGCTCCCCAGTTTAAAATTACAAATTAAACAATTCAGACATGATTAAAGTGCACATTGAATACATTTCAGCCACACCATTCAAAAATGACAGCACATTTTTTCATGCAGTTCCCCAATATCAGGGCACCATAATGTTTGGGACATAACAATAGCAGGTATATTAGAACAGTCATATTTAGTACTGAGTTACATATCCCTTACATGCAATGACTGCTTGAAGTTTGTGATTCATAGACATCAACAGGTGCTGAGGATTTTCTTTGCAGGATATGCTGACACTGCATCATGCTGTCTGGAAAGTTGGTATGTTATTTAATGCTTGTTTTATTTATTTGGCCTGATGTCATGTTTACACCTCTCACTTGGCGTCATATGAGACAGTGTGAATGCAGTTTCCCAAGTATGTGTTATTGATTTCATCCGCAACAATTTACTACAAGAAATATGGTAAATAGTTTAAACTTATTTTATTATGATCATTATTTCACCTAAAATGTATAGGATCACTAGCAAGTTTAAATGTAGTAAAGTGTCAGTATTTTTATATGCTTATCTTGAGTTAAACATTTGTAAATAGCGCTTGAATAAATTGAATAAAATAGATTTCTTGTACCTATAAATGTTTGTTGCTTTTCTCTCTTCTTGCTTATTTGGGCATTTAGAGTTTAGTTTAGACCAGAGCAGGAAACCCTTGGAAGAGACCGTGATGACAAGTCAGAAGTAGACTCAGAGGCACAAATTGGGGAAACAAATGATGTAAAATAGACTGAGGCAGTGCAAGAGTGATACTTCTGATGCCATCAGATCCTGAATGTTTTGGGCAGGGAAATGCAGAGGGGCAAAGCTTAGATGAGTAGGAGGTGGAGGATTAGAAGGTCGAAGGGGCAGCCCCAGATCCAGAAAAATATGGTGAGCATGGCACTTGAAATGCACTGGGTGGGGGCGGGCGGGGCATAGTGTAATAAAATCCTAAAACTCCATAATGTAACACTTGTAAATACAAGCAAACAAAATGAAAAAAGGTTAGGGGATCCATCCCCATATATTGTAGGAATACAGAGTAGTCACAAGAGACTGTGACCAAAATGTGACTGAGAAAAAAGGGTAGAGATTGTGTTTTTATATATGTAGGGGAAATGAAGAGGTGGGTCCAAAAGGTAGTAGTGGTGGATGTGCGGTCAGTAGGAGGGAGTGGTCTGGAGAGGAGTGAGGAAGTTGTTTAGGGATTAGCTCATCTTGCCTTCCTGTGATCTGTAGAGGAAGGAGAAGAGGCATTAGTACACAGCGTCAACACCTGACACACCATTTTATGCCCAGTTAAGCCCATTGACTGCCTCCCAAGTGCACGTGTGTAACACAGTATACCTGATAAGTTAAGTAAAATGAGTATAAAGCCAGGAACTGTTATAGCAACAGAAAAGGAGACCTTCTGCAGGTGAGAGTAATGATCACAGTACTTTTTATAATTCTGCCTGAAGCAAGGTACCTTTGTGCTGCCCATTCGACCCAAACCCATATGTCCTTACAGACAGAAGATGATATACTTAATTCACATGGAATATGTATTGCTGTATAGGTGTCGCAAAATAGTGTAATCTCTGAACATCGGGCAAAAAAAAAAATACAATAAATCCATCCATCCATCCATCCATTGTCTCCCGCTTATCCGAGGTCGGGTTGCGGGGGCAGCAGCTTGAGCAGAGATGCCCAGACTTCCCTCTCCCCGGCCACTTCTTCTAGCTCTTCCGGGAGAATCCCAAGGCGTTCCCAGGCCAGTTGAGAGACATAGTCCCTCCAACGTGTCCTGGGTCTTCCCCGGTGCCTCCTCCCGGTTAGACGTGCCCGGAACACCTCACCAGGGAGGCATCCAGAAGGCATCCTGATCAGATGCCCAAGCCACCTCATCTGACTCCTCTCGATGCGGAGGAGCAGTGGCTCTACTCTGAGCCCCTCCCGGATGACTGAGCTTCTCACCCTATCTTTAAGGGAAAGCCCAGACACCCTGCGGAGGAAACTCATTTCAGCCGCTTGTATTTGTGATCTCGTTCTTTCGGTCACTACCCATAGCTCATGACCATAGGTGAGGGTAGGAACATAGATCGACTGGTAAATTGAGAGCTTCGCCTTGTGGCTCAGCTCCTTTTTCACCACGACAGACCGATGCAGCGCCCGCATTACGGCGGATGCCGCACCGATCCGCCTGTCGATCTCACGCTCCATTCTTCCCTCACTCGTGAACAAGACCCCGAGATACTTGAACTCCTCCACTTGGGGCAGGATCTCGCTACCAACCCTGAGAGGGCACTCCACCCTTTTCACAATAAATCACTTTTGAAAAAAATGTAAAACAATTAAATTATTAGCTTTAAAACAATAAAACACACAAAATTTGCATTAAATAATATAATGTATAATACAAATGCAAAATGGGAAGTGGCTGCATCACTCATCCTGCAATCTTCTCTTGGCTTCTTGGCTGTTTCAAATTATCCTACAAGCTAAAAGGCACAAGCTCTTCTATATTTGTAACTATCCACTAGCACCCCTTCAGTATTTCTCACCATTTGAAAATGTTAGTATGAATGTGATGTGTATGTAATTCTTAAGGTTCATACATTTTCGTTAATTTTGAAATGTTAAAAAAAAAGGTACATGACAATTAGTGCTGCAAAGTGCTGTTCAGTGATGGATTTAAGGTTTTGGCTAGGAGTGGCATGGGGTGCCAGTATCAAAAAATTCAGAATGGTGATTACATTCACAGCTAGTCAATCCAATAGGGGCACTGTTTATGAAAACTAATGGGTGCAAATTCTGAACCCCGAGGAAGGCACTCTCCCGGGTTGTCAAAGCCTAATATTGACTCTCTACTCTGGTCACTGATTGGTGACACAACTCCCCTTACCAAGAGTTTCAAGCGAGCTTCTACTGCCGCTGTTGATGCCTGAGGCAATTGCCTCATTGCCTCACTTCAATTGCTGGTAATGCCTGAAAGCGCTTGCTTTAAAGGAACCGGGCCTGCAAGGGAGGAAAGCAGTTGCACAGAGTGAAACATCACATTAAACAGCTTCTTACAGAAGCAACAGTAGACAAAAGATGGTAAGTGCAACTAAGATTCAGGGCAAATATTAAGAGTGCCAGAGAGCTGGCTGAATCGTGGCTATCAAATGAAAATGCCATTAACAGACACTTGGGCATGAACTCAGCATATACAGGCTTAAAAAGAAGAACATCCAAGTAATAAAAGAGACTTTAAGACCTACACCCTCTGAACACCTCCTTACTAATCCCCCCCTTCCTACACCTACCTACCCCCCTATATGCTATATATTGCCTTTGATTCCTGCATGTCTAATAATTTTCCTCTGATGATGACACCTGGTAGGTGTTGAAAGCTTAGGAAGAAAATACTATTTTAAGGTGATTCATTTTCTCCCTTTGTGGACTGTACCACAGACCTTCATTTCTATATATACTGGCTCAGGTGATGGTAATAACCTGTTGAACCATGGGTTGGTGCTGTGATTTAATACCTTGCCTCTTCCTCCCTCTACAGAATGAAAGCCTAACCACCACTCCGGTGCTGATGTCATTTCGTTGTCCACTCTCCTGGACCCTCTCCTTCTTTTTGAAGAGAAGGTCTGTGATATGGTTTGCATATTTGCAGTTGGAGATCCACGAAGGGAGAAAAAACGAATCACGTATCATAAAATAGTTTTATTCCTGAGCTTTCAACCCCTATCAGGGGTCTTCATCAGAGGATAATGCTTAGACTTACAAGAATCAAAGGCAATATATAGCAACACATTCAGTGGCAGGTGGGGGGGTGGAGGTGACTAAGTCAGTATGATCAAGGGGGGGGGGGGGGGTGTTGTATAGTTTAATTATTGTGTACATGTCCTTCTTAAGTTGGCATATGCTAGATTTATGTCCAAGTGTCTGTTGATGGCGTTTTCATCTGATAGCCAAGACTCGGCCAACTCTCTGGCACTTTTAGTACTGGCCTTAAATTTTACTTTTACGTTGTCCCAGTTGAATGTGTGTCCTGTCGATTTAGTATGTGCATATATCAAAGATAGTGCGTCCTTTCTTCTGACGGCGTTGCGATGTTCCTGTACACGTGTTGAAATTCTTTTTGATGTTTGTCCTATGTATACCGCTGAGCAAGAATTACATGGAATACTATAAACTGCGTTTCGTGTTTCGGCTGTCGATTTCTTGTTTTTAGCATTAAACAGGACCATGCGCAGATTGTTCATGGGTTTATGTGCTATTCTGATGCCCCACTTGGTCAGGGTGCGTGCTGTGCCTTCTGACACATTCTGGTGATACGGGAGTGAATGCCAGGTGGGGTGGGGGTTCTGATTTAAGTCGATTGTATGCTGATTCCTTTGGCGTCTGCTGTGTAGAATCCAATTAATGAATATTTTTGAGTATCCGTTCGAGGTGAAAAGTTGGAAGAGATAGCGTCTCTGACTTAGTCACCTAACCCCCTAACCCTAACCTATATATATTACCATCTATCATGCAGCCCACTTTGAGAACTGCTGCCTTAAGGAAAGTTTGTTCTCAAACCCACTTCTGTAGATAAAATAACATTTTATAGGCCTTCTGCCATCTAGTGCCCCCCTCTGTCCTTAAACCTTCATGATTTTATCATTGAGTGGTGTGTACAATGCATCTGCTTTAGTTTATTTAACTTATAGTATTTTCAAAAGCAACTGACAAACCACAAGTGCACAGTGCAATTTTATCCATAATTCTACAGTTAGAGCTGTGCCAAGCTAATTCACTTATTCGATGTCTGTGGCAATGATTCAATTTTGAGCCTTTCCAGTATAACACGTTAAGTTTCTGGGGGCACACTTTTCATACAATAAATACATTTTGGCAGCTTTACCTCTTTAACCCCTTTTCCCTGGACAACAGGACAAGAGTAAAGAGGAAATAAAGTTGTGTTTTATTTTTTGAAGCTACTTTTTAGAACTCATGTTTATAATTTTATAAAGTGGTATTCAATGATGATGAAGATGGTGTACAAAAAAGAGGTCACATGCAGAATAAAAAGCATGGCCTGAAGGTACAGAGACTGCTTTTATCATGGTGGATATTATGCTTAGCCACTTTGCAGAAAGCCCAGATTGACAAAATGATTTCCTTTGTTGAAGAATCCACAAGGCCATGAAAAAAAGCAGCTTAGAGTTTCACATTCATTATATGTCATTAAAGAAACATTTAAAGCAATTTTAAAAAAGAGAATTTGCTGCAGTGAATGCAACCAATAAGACATGGACAGTTGCACTTGAAAGAAAGTGAGTCTTTGTATTGCCTCTGCAAGACACAGTGCTTTTAGTACAGCAAAAATCAAAGCTCTAAATTGAGTTGTTCATTTTGTTCACGAGGTCAACATATGAAGGAAAATGTATTAATTTATTTATTTTATGTGCCATAGTTTTCCTTTCAACTGGATAACAGCATTAAGAGAAAATATTATCCTAAATAAAATCTCTAGGAGAGAAGAAAATAATGATTACCCCTACAAAGAAAGAAAGAGCCTATACTCCCTGCAGCCTGGAACTGTGGAATAGTTTTATATTTTATCTTCATCACTTTTGTTAATCTAAACAAGTCTTTTTCTGAATTATTTCACTATTGGACAGCACGTAAATAAATGAAATGCAATTATAAATATAACCACTGGGGGGAGTGCTATGCAGTGGCTTTGGCACGATGGATATAAAAACTGCCAGAATATTCATGCACATCCTTTGTGATGTTTTATGTGGAGCAGGGCTGTAAAGAAATTTTTGCATCTAGAATTTTTTTTTTTTTTTGTCAGGACTACAGGTATGGCATCAAGTTTCATTTTCTCCCAATAATATGAGTTACTACGAAAAATGAAATGGAGTGAAAGATGTAGAAAAAGTGGTGTTGTTGCCTTACTGGTGTATTTGGTGAGTATACCTTCAACTAAAAGAGAAAGGTGGACTGCTTATTTAACAGATTGTACTAGGACTCTGTCCAAGTTTCTATCCTTGGATATCTGTGTACAGATAAATGCATGAAAGATTTAAAGACTTAAGAGAAATAAAGCAATACGTATACTGAAGTAGTTTTTATATAAGTAATCCCTTGTTTTCACGTCATCACATTCTGTCTAGCCACCCTATCATAAATGCCTGATTAATGGAGTACTGCTGAGATGGTCAACCTTCTGACAGGTTCTCTCTTATCAGCAGAGGACTTCTGAAGATTTATTAACATGACCATTAGATTATTGGTCACCTCCCTGACCAAGATGCTTCTTGCCTGGTTACTCAGTTTAGACAAACAGTCAACTCTATGAAGACTCCTGGTTGTTCTAAACGTCTTTCTTTTTTACAATTATTGAGACCACTGTGCTCCTAGCAACACTCAAATTTTTAGAAAATGGGTTTACTCTCTTGCCTTGATCTATGAATTACCACAACTCGATTGTGGAGTTCTGCAGAGAGTTCCTTGGATTTGACTCCTTGATTTTTGTCCTTACATAGGACAGTCCAGTTAGTTCAATTTGCCACAGGTTGACTCCAGTCAAGTTTTTGAAACATCTCAGGCATCACTAAAACAAGTAGGAGGCACTGACCACAATTTGGAGTGCCACACAAAAGAGTCTGAATACTTACATAAATAAGAGATTTCAGTTTTAAATTTTTAATTAATTTACAGACCTTTCTGTAAACATGTTTTAACATTATGGGTTATTGACCATTGTCAAAAATGGCAAATTTATCCATATAAAATTAAATCTACAACACAATGAAGTGTGCACAAACTGAAGGGGTCTAAATACTTTCTGACTGCATGTGATACCCCTATACTGGCACCTCTACACATTCCTACAAATTCTGAGTATCTGTAAAGTACAGACCAAATGGTGGAAAAATTCCAGCACAGGTTCAAAGCAAATGATCAAAAACAAATACATTTTATTTACAGTGCATGGAAACAAAATTCTAGTGTTGTGCAGTTGATTACAGTCTTTCTGCAATGACACAGAATATTTACAATGAAAAACAAAGATATGGTGGATTTTTACAATATATACAGTGGCTCAAATCAAAAGGTGATAAAAAAAATAAGAAAAACAAAACAAAGAAATAGACATCACTTCTTCCTCCTTCTCTTTCTTCACAAAACAAAAATCAAAAGGACAGAAAAAACATATCAAAAGTAAAACTGAAAAAAATAGGCACAAAATTACACAGGAAAAATTAGTGGAAGCTCAAAATATATTCAAGAATGATCTCAAAGGATTGTGTCACATTCACTCTGGAAAGTATCACTCTGCAAAAACCATACAGTCAAAAAACAACCTGTGTTGGGTGTCTCTCAGTTTTATGTGCCAGGGTAGACTACCTGGCCAGTCTTCCAAGATGTCTGTCCAGCACACACAACCAACAATGCTGTTACAACATCAGCCTCACACAGACTCTCTTTTCAGAACATTTAAACAATCTGAAGAAAACAGAACATTCAGCCCAACAAAGCTCACCAGTCCTATCCACTTAATTCTTCTAAAATAACATCAAGTTGTTTTTTGAAGGTCACTAAAGACTTACTATCTTACCATGCTATTTGGTAGCTTATTCCAAGTGTAGACTTGGGTTCGCTTCCCGGGTCCTCCCTGCGTGGAGTTTGCATGTTCTCCCCGTGTCTGTGGGGGTTTCCTCCCACAGTCCAAAGACATGCAGGTTAGGTGCATTGGCGATCCTAAATTGTCCCTAGTGTGTGCTTGGTGTGTGTGTGTGCCTGTGCCCTGCGGTTGGCTGGCGCCCTGCCCGGGGTTTGTTTCCTGCCTTGCACCCTGTGTTGGCTGGGATTGGCTCCAGCAGACCCCCGTGGCCCTGTGTTAGGATATAGCGGGTTAGATAATGGATGGATGGATAGATGGATGGATGGGTATTCCAAGTGTCTATAGTTCTCTGTGTAAAGAAAAACTTCCTAATGTGTATACGAAATTTACCCTTAAAAAGTTTCCAACTGTGTCCCCATGTTCATGATGAACTCATTTTAAAATAACAGTCTCAATCCGCTGTACTAATTCCCTTCATAATTTTCAATCATGTCTCTCTTAATCTTCTTTTGTTTAAACTGCAAAGGCTCAGCTCTTTTATCTTTCCTCATAATTCATCCTTTGTATCCCTGGAATCAGCCTAGATGCAGTTCTCTGGACTTTTTCTAGTGCTGCTATGTCCTTTGTGTAGCCTGGAGACCAAATCTGTACACTGCTCTAGATGAGGCCTCACCAGTGCGTCATAAAGATTGAGCATAACTTCCTTGGACTTACACTCTGCACACTGTGCTGTATAATTTAGCATTCTGTTAGCCTCTTGCAGGTCGAGGGCCTGTATATTTTGGCCTTTATTTGAAACCAGTATGCACATATGCATGCACCTCCATTTTCCGGAAACTTCTTGAAATTTTCTAGGACTGTCACTCTCACAGCTCACTGCACATGCACCTTTTCCACCACACTTAATCAAACGTCTTACTTGGCTGGCACAAAGTGACATAAGGTTGTTTGCATGATGCAAGTCAAAGATTCAAGCAGTCTGACATTTCTCCTTGTTACCGGCTTGAACAGCCTGCAACACTTCCTCCTGCAGCCTGGCTCCATGCTGCCGCCCCAGACCATAACCTACCATGCAGGTGAGTGTGCTTAACTATAACTGATGATAAAAAGAAAACAAAAAGTTATAATTATTCTATCTTAGAAAATACATTTTTGTGATATGGCCTATCACTGTTCCGCGACCAGGACGAAAACCACACTGTTCCTCCTGAATCCGAGGTTCGACTATCCGACGGACCCTCCTCTCCAGAACCCCTGAATAGACTTTTCCAGGGTGGTAGAGGAGTGTGATCCCTCTGTAGTTGGAACACACCCTCTGGTCCCCCTTCTTAAAGGACCACCACCCCAGTCTGCCAATCCAGAGGCACTGTCCCTGATGTCCATGCGATGTTGCAGAGACGTGTCAACCAAGACAGCCCTACAACATCCAGAGCCTTGAGGAACTCTGGGCGTATCTCATCCACCCCCGGGGCCCTGCCACCAAGGAGTTTTTTGACCACCTCGGTGACCTCAGTCCCAGAGATGGGGGAACCCACCTCCGAGTCCCCAGGCTCTGCTTCCTCATTGGAAGGCATGTTAGTGGGATTGAGGAGGTCTTCGAAGTACTCCCCCCACCGACCCACAACATCCCGAGTCGAGGTCAGCAGCGCACCATCCCCACCATAAACAGTGTTGACACTGCACTGCTTCCCCCTCCTGAGACGCCGGACAGTGGACCAGAATCTCCTCGAAGCTGTCCGAAAGTCATTCTCCATGGCCTCCCCAAACTCCTCCCATGCCCGAGTTTTTGCCTCAGCAACCACCGAAGCCGCATTCCGCTTGGCCTGCCGGTACCTATCAGCTGCCTCCAGAGTCCCACAAGACAAAAGGGACCGGTAGGACTCCTTCTTCAGCTTGACGGCATCCTTCACCGCTGGTGTCCACCAACGGGTTCGGGGATTGCCGCCACGACAGGCACCGACTACCTTACGGCCACAGCTCCGGTCAGCCGCCTCAACAATAGAGGCACGGAACATGGCCCATTCGGACTCAATGTCCCCCACCTCCCTCGGGACATGGTCAAAGTTCTGCCGGAGGTGGGAGTTGAAGCTACTTCTGACAGTGGGCTCTGCCTGACATTCCCAGCAGACCCTCACAACACGTTTGGGCCTACCAGGCCTGACCGGCATCCTCCCCCACCATCGGAGCCAACTCACCACCAGGTGGTGATCAGTTGACAGCTCCGCCCCTCTCTTCACCCGAGTGTCCAAGACATGTGGCCGCAAGTCCGACGACACGACCACAAAGTCGATCATCGAACTGAGGCCTAGGATGTCCTGGTGCCAAGTGCACATATGAACACCCCTATGCTTGAAAAATGGTGTTCGTTATGGACAATCTGTGACGAGCACAGAAGTCCAATAACAAAACACCACTCGGGTTCAGATCGGGGGGGCCATTCCTCCCAATCACGCCCTTCCAGGTCTCACTGTCATTGCCCACGTGAGCATTGAAGTCTCCCAGCAGTACGAGGGAGTCCCCAGAAGGTGTGCCCTCCAGCACCCCCTCCAGGGACTCCAAAAAGGGTGGGTACTCTGAACTGCTGTTCGGTGCACAACAGTTAGGACCTGTCTCCCCACCCGAAGGCGGAGGGAGGCTACCCTCTCGTCCACCGGGGTAAACCCCAATGTACAGGCTCCAAGTTGGGGGGCAATAAGTATGCCCATACCCGCTCGGCGCCTCTCACCGGGGGCAACTCCAGAGTGGTAGAGAGTCCAGCCCCTCTCAAGGAGATTGGTTCCAGAGTCCAAGGTGTGCGTCAAGGTGAGCCCGACTATATCTAGCCATAACCTCTCGACCTCGCGCACTAGCTCAGGCTCCTTCCCTTTCAGAGAGGTGACATTCCACGTCCCAAGAGCCAGCTTCTGTAGCCGAGGATCGGACCGCCAAGGTCCCTGCCTTCGGCCACTACCCAACTCACACTGCACCCGACCTCCTTGGTCCCTCCCATAGGTAGTGAGCCCATGGGAAGGGGGACCCACGTTGCCTCTTCGGGCTGTGCCCGGCCGTGCCCCTTTGGTGTAAGCCCGGCCACCAGGCGTTCGCCATCGAGCTCCACTTCCAGGCCTGGCTCCAGAGGGGGGCCCCGGTGACCCATGTCCGGGCGAGGGAAAACGCTGTCCAAATTTTGTATTCATCATGGAGGTTTTGTTGAACCGCACTTTGTCTCATCCCTCACCTAGGACCAGTTTGCCTTGGGTGGCCCTACCAGGGGCATAAAGCCCCGGACAACAGAGCTCCTAGGATCACTGGGACACGCAAACCCCTCCACCACGATAAGGTGGCGGTTCGAAACAGTGGACCAGCTCTACACCCTTAGCAGGGTCCTGGAGGGTGCATGGGAGTTCGCCCAACCAGTCTACATGTGTTTTGTGGACTTGGAAAAGGCGTTCGACCGTGTCCCTCAGGGAATCCTGTGGGGGGTGCTCCAAGAGTATGGAGTACCGGACCCCCTGATAAGAGCTGTTCGGTCCCTGTACGATCGGTGTCAGAGCTTGGTCCACATTGCTGGCAGTAAGTCGAACCCATTTCCAGTGAGAGTTGGACTCCGCCAGGGCTGCCCTTTGTCATCGATTCTGTTCATAACTTTTATGGACAGAATTTCTAGGCGCAGCCAGGGTGTTGAGGGGGTCCGGCTTGGTGAACTCAGGATTGGGTCACTGCTTTTTGCAGATGATGTTTGCTTCATCAGGCCGTGATCTTCAGCTCTTTCTGGATCGGTTCGCAGCTGAGTGTGAAGCGGCTGGGATGGGAATCAGCACCTCCAAATCCAAGACCATGGTCCTCAGCCGGAAAAGGGTGGAGTGCCCTCTCAGGGTTGGGAGCGAGATCCTGCCTAAAGTGGAGGAGTTCAAGTATCTCGGGGTCTTGTTCACAAGTGAGGGAAGAATGGAGCGTGAGATCGACAGGCGGATCGGTGCGGCGTCCGCAGTGATGCGGGCTCTGCATCGGTCTGTCGTGGTGAAAAAGGAGCTGAGCCATAAGGCAAAGCTCTCAATTTACCAGTCGATCTATGTTCCTACCCTCACCTATGGTCATGAGCTATGGGTAGTGACCGAAAGAACGAGATTGCGAATACAAGCGGCTGAAATGAGTTTTCTCCGCAGGGTGTCTGGGCTCTCCCTTAAAGATAGGGTGAGAAGCTCAATCATCCGGGAGGGGCTCAGAGTAGAGCCGCTGCTCCTCCGCATCGAGAGGAGTCGGATGAGGTGGCTCGGGCATCTGATCAGGATGCCTCCTGGACGCCTCCCTGGTGAGGTGTTCTGGGCACGTCCAACCGGGAGGAGGCCCCAGGGAAGACCCAGGACACGCTGGAGGGACTATGTCTCCCGGCTGGCCTGGGAACGCCTTGGGATTCCCCCGGAAGGGCTAGAAGAAGTGGCTGGGGCGAGGGAAGTCTGGGCATCTCTGCTCAAGCTGCTGCCCCCGCGACCCGACCTCGGATAAGCGGAAGAGGAAGGATGGATGGATGGATGGCCTATCACACTGCAATATGCTACTTTGTGATTTAGTTTGATAAATAATAAAAGCAGAACTGGATAGCAAAATGTGACAATTTTTTGTTATTCCTAAAGAGACAGGATGTGACAATCATACTAAATTCATGTTAGAGTTATACACTAAAATCCTGGGAGATGTCATTATGGACAACATGAAAATTTAAAGAGCACACTGCATATCTGGAGGGGTTTCTCTGACATATTTAGATTCTGCTGAAAACTGTTTATGATTGTCATATGTTAATTCCCATAATGAGTTCTTATAAGTTTATAATTGTAAGAGATAACTGTGTACCAAACAAGCATTTAAACTATTTCTTATATTTTCATATGACAGAGAACTATCCAATGTTTATTCCTTTTTTCCATTTGCATGATCTTTTCCAGTCCTTGACAAGCCCCTATTCAGGTATTAAAAATACTTGGTAGAAATATATTTAAATGATTCCCTGTGTCCTCATAAAAATTATACTGTGACAGCATGAGGATGGCTCAACACTCCTTGTACTTTCAGGGAGCCTCTTGAACCTACCACCATCAATAAGATAACCAAGATGAGCCGGGCAAATGAGCACACACACATCCAGCCAAGGGGTAGGTGCAAAAGTGAGTTATTCCAAAAACAATGTTAAAATACATAGTGTAGTACTCCACCTCCAATAATAAATAAATAATTCTTAACAGCAAGTGATGGTAAAAGTTAAAATAAGTCCAATATATTTAAAAGCAAGGTTAAACTTCCCAGACAGGAAGCTGTCCTTTATAAATCCTGTTGCATCCCTTTAAAACTGACCATCTTCCACAGGTCCAGGTCCCTGCGCTAGACCTCATTCTTCTTAGGTTCAGATCCCCATTGGTTGGCTGCACCTGGCAGCAGGTCGTCTCCTCTGCTGTGAAGTCCTGTTCTGGACTGCTGCCAGGTGCAGCTAAGCATCTTCCACAGGTCCAAGTCCCTGTGCCGGACCTCATTCTTTTTAGGTTTGGATCCCCATTGTCAGGTCCTCGGCAACCATGGGACGCCTCACTGAGCCTCTCCAATTCCCACTGCCTTCACAGACTTAGGCAGAAGCGTGCTACTTGTCATTTCTCACTCCACCAAAATGCTCAGTGGGAGTGTCTCTATTCAGCCCCGACTGTCAGCTGCATGCTTTCCCAAGGGCCCTCCTCCTGGCTGCCTGCCTTCTCTCTCTTGATCTCTCTTTCTCTCTGTATCTCTTGCTCTCCTTCTCTCTCTCCCACACTCCTTCCTTCTTCTTTTTCATCTTTTAACCTCTGTCTCCATTCCTTTTCTTTTCTTTCATTCTCTTCTCTTTTTGAATCTCCTCTCTTGTATTGGCTCCCCCTTATATGTCTCTGTGGGCACAGCACCTCAGTTGCAAACCATGGAAGGCCACTGGAGCAATCAAGACACTCCAACGAAGACTGAGCTGCTCTTTACTTATTTATTTAAAAACTGACCACTCACTGCTTAGCTGTGGACCCACTTTTCCAGATATACTGTACTTGCAAGCATAATCTGCAACCATGGCCCTTAGTTTAGATAGGTACACAGGTTTCTACCTATTACTATTACTGTATATGCAGCCCACTTCTCATCAGTTAAGACAACAAGATGTCGATCCAGTTGTTCTCAAAAGGAATCTTTCTTCTATCTGGCAGAACTTTAAAAATTCTTTTTCCCATTTGACAAATATGCTAGTGAAAACTCTCCAGGTAAGCAATGAGCTCTTTAAATTTTTAGGCTATCCTTAATGACATCTCCTAGGATTTTAATGTATAACTCTAACATGAATTCAGTATGATTTTCACATTCTGCTCTTCAGGACTAACAAAAAAGTTTCACATTCTTCCTCCTGCTTCTGTCTATCAAAGGAAATCACAATGTACACTATTGTAGTTACCATCTCTTCCAGCTGCTCAAAGCTGAGTAATGTGAATTGTACCTTCCATTAAATAAAACACAGATGTTTGTTTTAACACACTTTTGTTGGTCAGACATGCCAGTACGAATTTCATTGTAGTCTGTACACAAGGCAATACTACTTTTATGTTACAGCTTGGGTTTTATTGCCTGGCTCATGTGTATTTCCCATTTTATTGCTATTTTGGAATTATTTTTCATCATGGCTCTATGTAATTTGTACTAGGTTTTTTTTATTATTTGTTATTTGTGTACTATGTTTTTAAAAGGAGATGGGGTCACCCTTATGTCACTACTGCTGTGTCCTCCCTCTGACTTTAAATTGAGGTCTCAGCAGTAGTTCATTGACAGTTGTTTGGAGGGTGTAATGAGTAATGTTTTCTTTTGATATTTCTGTTTTTTGGGAATCCTTTGTTGCTCTTGTTCTTTTTTCATTTGTTCAATAAATTTTCAGCTTATAAAAGTACTCAGTTTTGGATTGTCTCAAGAAGCCAGAAATTTAAATTTACTCTCTCCCTGGTAGCCACTTATGCACAAGGTGACCCGCCAGTGGGACACAGCCATAAGTTTTTGTGTACGTTGCAGTAAACTTGTAAGTCAATCAAGCAATATTGGTATTTGTACATACCCATGGGTGTCTTCTTTCAAATAAATCACACATTTCCATATTGTTCATTCTCTTTCATTATTAAAATAAGCGATATGTACATGTATACCCTGAGGTGAGCAGCACATCACAACTGAGTTAATATGCTTTTATGAAAGATCTCACCAACATCAAGCCACATACACTGAAAGGCTCATTACCTTTGAATAACAGAGTGTCAGCCCATTCTAATGATGTATAATTGTCTATGATCAGCGATTCATATTACGTGTTACACCTGTGAGTAAAAGAGAGGAAATAAATTGCTCCTGTGACAGCTCATCTTTACACATTGATTTACACAAAGTTTGAGTCAGATTCTGATCACAGTTTTGACTCTATCAAGAAAAAATATTTGATGAAGGACTTAGTGCTACTGTTTATTTGTGCAATAAGTACTGCTTTTAGTATAACTTTAAAGTGTTCTTGCATGCAGTTTTACAGTTCAAGCATTATGAGTCAACTACCAGAGCTGGAAGTTCTCTGCTGCACATTCTCCCTATGTTAGTTTACTGAGCAGTTCTCTTTCCATTTCAACTTAGAGTACAGTCAGTGTTTCTTAGCATACTGGTAAGGACTGTCACACTGTACTTGTTCTTCTCAACGTTTCTTGTGAAGAAACCTCTTCGATCAAAATGTTTCTTTATCATGTTGTTCATATCACTGTGTCATGAGCACATGACAGAAAAAAGGCATTTCAGCCAGTGGTTTGTTCACGGTATAATCCCCCCCGCTGAACCCCCAACCACCCACTGAAGGGTTTGACTGTGCTGTGCAATATTTTTTTTCTTACGTTTTTAATTGCACTCAGCTGTGAAACCCCCAAAATCAGAAACAAGCAGGATTCCAAATTGCACTTAAAATTGAAGTGTGGCCTGTGGAGGTTGTGGCATTTGGGTGGGATTATGAAGCCAGTGCTTGGTGAAGTGAGTACAATTAAAAAGGGTAAAAGGGTCAAAAATCTCACACACCTCTGTTGATCCCTTTAGTGGAGGTGGTATGTGGGGACTGGATTATACCATCAACAAGTCTCACAAGCCAGTGACTGCCACCTGTTACTCAAAAGTGGCTAAGAAACATTGGTTTAAGTGTATGTGTCTGTATGACTAGCTCTGCACCTGTTTCCTGCACTGTGCCCAAGGCTCCCAGCATAGGCATTGTCTCCACTCCGTAAACCAGCACTGGAAAAAGCTGGTATGAAAAATGATATATGTACTTACTTTATTTTAATGTGAAATTCAAGAAAAAGCAACAACAACAAGAAAATTAAATAAATGAAAATTAATTGATTTTCTGTGGGGCAAATGTAATGTAAGGCAGCAGAAGACAGGTGAATTGCAACACAAAATCCTAATCTAGTGTACAACATGTAAGGTCTCTCTGTCTGTAGTGGTAAACAGAAATTGCATTACATTTTTTTAAGTTATGGAGGAGTACATACGTAAATGTATACGGTTGGAAATTATTTGCTTAGTACTTCAGAGTGACATATAGTGTATTTGTGTGTGTTTCCATAGAGGGGGACACCTTGTGCCAAACAGTATAACTTTGTAATGCTATGGAATATAACTAAACTTGGTACAGATTGGGGCACAAAAGAAAATTGATTCCAGGTTTGTAAATCATAAAATGTCTTGGTCATGTACTGGAAAATCCAGTTTTTTAGAGAGAAATCTCTAAAGTACCACATTTTTCTATTGTATTTAGCTGATATTGGTACAAACAAAAGCTTTTAATCATATAAATGCACTCTTTTAAAAATCTGACTTGTTGTACTTGCTACTCTTCAGCCATTTGCAGCATCTTTATTATATAAATAGAGTAATAGCCATTTATTTTTGGATGTGATTTAGGCACAATAATGTCAAAAAACTTTAGTGCACAAGGGGTTACTTTTTTTTGTATTGTTCTGTTACTTTTAGACTATTTTTTAAACTTTAAAGCAAATTTTTCATTTTGGGCCTGGGCAGGTTGAAACCTGCAGGTAGTAGTTGGGAACTGGCAACCTTGGTAAGGCCGTTTTTGTGCAGGTCTCTGAAGGTCTCTGCTTGTGGAGCTTTTTGGATGCCTCACACTCCTTTGACCATGCTTGTCTCTCCATTACACAAGAACTGCTACTACTATTACTATCACTAATTCTTCTGATGCTGCTGATTCTGCTACTGAGGTTGTATTAAAAATTAGTCCCCATTGGAGGATCTTCAACAAGGGAACACAAAATTGTAAATAAGGTGGTACAGAAATATAGTAAGTTTTATTAGTTCAAAATTTTTTTTTCACTCAAATGTATTTATTGTGTGTGTTCTCATTGTTCTGTGAGGTATAATAAAAATAAAAAAAAATTTGAGGGTTTTCAATCTATTTGCATAATTTTCACAATTTCCATCTTAATAAAAGGATAAGTGTATGTGTGTATGGCTGTGTTTCATTCTTGATGCTATGTCTCTGTCATTCCAATAGATGGCGCATCACAAACATTAACACCAAATGGAGAGACATACAATGCATGGTGCACTGCAAAAATTAATGGTGAGGTCTACAATGATTACATAGATTTCAGCCTGTCTTAGACAGGTAGCACAGCTAATTATATTATACTAGCTATCCCTTGTGGCTCAATTGCCTAGTAGTGAAACAGGACAAACTTTGAAAATAATAAACAAACAGGTATCACAAGCTAAGCGGAGGCAAGATACGCTCCAAAGCGTGACCAGAAGTAGACCGATTCGAACGGAGGCTGGTGCGTGAGTGAGGATGGCCCTGCCCGGCTCTCCACTTCTTTTGTCACGCTTTCCCCTCCCTTTGGCCCGCAGCCTCTGTCTCGGATTAGTGTGAATAAATTGCTCCTACAAGCGAACTATAATACGATGAGAGAGGTTACAAAATCAACTGGAATGTTCAAGCAAATTATAGAAAAAAAAACAATCTAAATCTGTTAAGTAGTTCTCTCATGAGAAGCTGACAGACAGACAGACAGGTATGCTTGCAGGAGCGATATATTTGCGTTAATCCGAGACAGAGGCAGCGGGCCAAGGGAAGGGGGAAGTGTGATATCAGGAGTAGGAAGCCAGGCAGGGCCCTTCTCACTGTCCTGTTTCACTTCTAAGTGGATGAAGCCACAGTGGATGGCTAGTTTATTATAAAAGTTAAAAATTGTTAAAAGAAACTTACTTCACTTTCCTAATATTTCGTCAATGTCTGTGGTTAAAAAGATAACATCTAATGATGGTAAAAAAGCAGTTTAAGATGATCTAAGGCAACTTTGGGAACAGGACATTTGATTAAGAATTTGAGCTAATGAATGAATTCAGTCATATAGAAGACATTGGTTTCATCAATCTGTGCAAACCTTTGTGAAATCCAGTTAAAACTGTAAATTACTTCAATAACATTATCCAAAACATTTCAAGGAAAAAAATCTGAATTGTGAACAATGTTAACAAGCACCTGCCAATGCTCAGACATGTGAATAGTCTATATTAAAAGAGTATTTTGATTAATATTTTCTTAATTATCAGATATGTTTGGGTTTACAATTACTCTAAACTCTATTCCCAGTAGAATCAGATGAAATAGCACCACATTATAAAAATTCTATTGCTATATTTTACAATATTCATGTCCTATCTTACTAAGTTGGTATTATTACAGCTTGGTATTATTTTATGTAAAATTGAAAAGGTCAACAAAAGATTTTCTCTAAAAAACAGCACACAGCTTTTTTTTCAGAATTTCTCAACAATCTGTTAATGGTTTAATGATTTGTTACTGTTTATTACACATGATAAACCTTTTCATGTTTCAACATATACAAGTACTTGAGTTATACTGAGCCTTTGGTTCTGATTTGATATGATATACTTTATTAATCCCTGAAGGTAAATTGTCTTTTCGCATGACTATTGGAGGTCAGAGTGCAGGGTCAGCCATTACTCAGCGCCCCTGGAGCAATTTTTAGGTTATTACATTTTTCTCCAAACAGGTTTGGAGAGCACTGCTTATATTGGTTGGATTTGATTTAATATAAAATGGAATATACAGTGCATGTATGGAAATTAGTATCCCTTGAATCCTTCATTGTTCTGTCTTATATTAATTGTAATATGAGTCATAAAATTAATAAACTGAAAAATAAAGCAAATTAAAAAACACATACATCAGCAAAGCCTGTACCTGGGAGGCTCTTCAAAAAAACAGGAACATCTAGAGCTGTTCCATAACAAGAGACATATGCTCTGGGCAAGGAAATGTGGATGTAGCCTCTTATAACAGTAGCTGCACAGTGAATTGTTAGAAAAGAAGGCATTGTTTGACGCCAGCTGGCCTTGCCTGCTGCTTGTTCCGGCATTCTAATTGTGATCCTGGCGATGATTTCAGAGCTCTAAGGAAAGAAGATGTTAGAAAGCTCTGCTGGAACTGTCATTTCCTAAAGAATGAATATGTTTGAAAAACTCAAATTACCTCTTTCAGTGCAACTTTCGCTGCTGGTTTCTAAACTACCAAATATTACACATTATTTATCTTAGCTCACGCTGTAATTGAATCTGGTAGCATGTCACCTTTTATCTGTAAAACCGTGAGTTGAGCAATAAGGTTAATGTTCCATTCAGTCTAGTTATTTTCAGTGCAATTACTGTGGGGAAGGTAGCGTCCAGGTACTCTGGGGAAAAATGCATTGCTGTCACGGTTGATTTTGAAATGATATACTGTACTATATTCATACAATAAAACATGTTTAATGTGTGTTTTTTTTTCTTAGTAGAAGCAGTAACCACATACTTCCAGAATTTGATGAGGGCAAAAAATAAGAACCGTTGCTGCAGTGTTAAAAAAAAAATTAATTGAATTGTTGTCTGCCAGTGGCACTCAGAATTATCGAACAATATGTAGGTGACCTTGTAAAGACTACAGTATACCATTTGTTTCCCAATTTATTCTTGTTATTTTTGTAATGGACAAGATCTGGCCAGAGTCAGAGCAAAGAAATGCACAGTCCCTGCATTGTACACCATAAATGAAAAAAAGAAACAAAACTAATGTATTTATTGTGAGAAGAGGAAGCCCTCATGGCAGACTTTTGCACCCAGAGCAACAGGAGAATACAGGAAAAAAGGAGTGCTATAAATAACAAAAATGCTTAAATGGGGTATGCAAAGTATAAATAAACAGGGGAAAAGAATTCAAACTGCTAACCTACTGGGACACTCTTTACAGGTCTCAATTTTAAGCTGTCAGATGAATCTCAATACAGCAGCAAACTACCCCCTTTACTGCCCGCTTGTATCTTTTCCATTTACATCCTGGCATCTCCTTTCTTCCTGTCAGCTGAGTATTAGTCTCAGTCTCCTCCAAACTCAATAAACCTCTGGCTGTAACCTATCCGAGGTCACCATGTTCTGGAATCACTTTTAGGATCAAACGAAGTCTTCTGTTTGCTCCAGGGACATCTGCCTAAAACTGTTAGTGACTCCTTTTGTTGCTATACAGTTTAACCATTGGTTACTCTTAAATACCAAAACACTGCGAAGGTCAGCAAGGTCCCATGTTATCACTTCTGTGACCATGTATCCTCTAGCAGCCAGGAGGTGTTACTACTTCTGGCATTCAATCCTTGACTTCACCGCCTCTCTGTCTCTCTACAAGAAGAGGGCCAGGCCTTACTCTTGTAGCTGGATAGGTTGCTGCCTGTGTCACTTGAAAGCACTACACTTCAAACATACAGAGGAGAAGAAATGTAGTCTAAGCCAGAAAAAGGAAGTTAATACAAATGCCAAAGCCTGAACAGAAATGAAAATCAAAGGGGAGAACTATTAGCACAAAAAACAGAATTCAAATAGTGATGCATACAATTTCTTTGTTTTTATCCAAATCACGGATCCCAAATAATCTGTGTTGCCAGTATTTAAAGTGTTGAATGGAACTGCGCCCACTGGTAACCAAGAGTGGCTCCCTAACAATGGGGATCTCAGAATGGAGGTACCAAAATAGCAGCACAATAACCTAAAAATAAAAACCAAAGACAATGTTTAATTAACCTCAGCATCCATCGAGGTTCTTGGATATAAAAAGCCCTGACCCAGCACAGGATTTTTGAAAGACAAATGGATTTCCTTTGAAATAAGCTGAAAATAAGTATGGACACATAGGGTACATGCAGACTTAACATGTTGTGATAATTTCCATGTTCAGTAGCAAGGATCTACAGCAACCTCTGTGGTACTTAAGGAGGACTTTCTTCGATAATGTTCCAGAAACTCCTTACATGTCAAATTGAAGGACAGTAAAGCTCCATAATCAAAATCCACTGTTTCAATGAACAGAGCATGGTGTCCCATTAGCATCTCACTGTTCATAAAACGAATAAAATATACCAAAGTATGCATGGGGACTTTCTGTATACTGTATTTTCTGCTGCTAAAACCAGGGCAAAACTCTATAGCTTGCGTAAAGCACTAGAGGAAACCCATACAGACCTGGCAAGAATATGCATACTCCACGTAGGAAGACCCAGGATGCAAACACAGGTCTTCTTATTGCGAGGTAGATGTACCATACTCTATATATTGTAATAAGGAACAGACAGGAAGCACAAAAAGGTTTAGGGCTAGCCTCCCTGTTTGCTGAAAAAATCAGTAAAATAAAGAAAACACTTCTTTTACAATGCAGAGTTTAAAGTGCTGTGGTGGGTTGGCACCCTGCCCAGGATTAGTTCCTGCCTTGTGCCCTGTGTTGGCTGGGATTGGCTCCAGCAGACCCCCGTGACCCTGTGTTCGGATTCAGCGGGTTGGAAAATGGATGGATGGATGGAGTTTAAAGTGGAACTGAGATAACAATGAAGGTCTGCCCTATATATATTGCAGAAACAGGTGTAAAAAGGTGTAATCAGGGAGGCTGTAAAAGAAAGTGACGTCTGTAGAGGGTGGGTTCTGTCACAGCAGAAATCCAGACTCATGAGACCAATCTTCTATTGTCCAATTTTAGTGAGCCAGTGCGAATTGTAGCCTCAGTTGCCCATTGTTAGCTGACAGGAGTGGCGGCCGGTGTGGTCTCCTGCTGCTGTAGCTGCTGTAGCCCATTTGCTTCAAGGTTCAACATGTTGTGCATTCAGAGATGCTCTTTTGCATACCTCGGTGCTTATTTGAGTTCATTTTGCCTTTCTATCAACTCGAACCAGTCTGGCCATTCTCTTTTGACCTCTGGCATCAACAAGGCATTTTTGCCCAGAGAACTGACTGAATTTGTTCCCTTTCTCGGACCATTCTCTGTAAACCCTAGAGATGGCTGTGTGTGAAAATCCAGGTAGATCAGCAGTTTCTAAAATACTCAGACCAGCCCATCTGACACCATCTACCATGCCACTTTCAAAGTCACTTAAATCACCTTTCTTCCCCATTCTGATGCTCATTTTGAACTTCAGCAGGTCACCTTGACAATTTCTACATGCCTAAATGTATTGAGTTGTTGTCATGTGATTGGCTGGTTAGACAGATCTTCATTATCCACTGAAAAGTAACAAAGGCCTTTTTGAGTAAGTCAGTGCTACTGCTTTATTTCTAGTACTGTACTTGTCTTATAACTGAGTGGAAAAGCATTTTTAGATGAACATTTAGGCTTAAATACCTGAAATAACAGAAACATTCTTTTTGCTAACATTTTGACATATTTTCTTCCTATTCTTCAACAAAACTCAGAATTCTTTTCCCAAAGGAAGTATTAAAATAACATAATACTGAATCATCCACAGCTTCTAAGTTTGTTTTTTACAGCCAATTAAACGTTTGTGAGAAGCTAGAATTCATCAATGAGAACAGAAAACAAGGGATTTAGGAACACCAACAATTACTTAAATGGATTCTACTTAATGTCAATAACTAGCCTAACATAAGGGATACGAGTGGAAACTTGACTATTCACTGGGATGTTGTTCCTGGTTAAATTGGGGGAATAAAAGAGCTAAAAAATCATCATCGGGCATTCCATTCTTATATTGCTCTTGCCCTTTGTAAACCATTGTCAATAAGTCACTCCACAACTCAGACAATTTTGAGTGAATATTTACAATGACCTGAACATTTTTGGGACTAGGGGGCTCTGCCCCCTGCTTGCTTCGTTCGCCCACCCCTGTATTTGGTTTACCAGATATACAATTTAAAGAGTTTGTTATTTTCATGGGAATTGTTACATATGCATTATTTTCACTTTTACTTTAAAAACGTTTGTGAAAACAATACTTGCCCTTTATTTCCAGCCCTGTGTGTGGTTACATCTCTTTCTCGCAAGACATGTAACGCTGTTCGCTTTGTGAAGGGGGTGGGTGGCTGAACGCATGCCAAGGATATGCCGTCGGATCATCTGCCGTCTTTCTGCTGCGGACGAGCTGCCTGTTCTGCTTGTCGCATGTCGTTGTTTTAAAAGCTGGGAGCACATGATGCGTGTCTGCCAAAAGCAATCCAACAACTGCTAGGTTAGATGTCTGTGGACTTGTTTTAAATGATGGCTCACTGCCTTGTCTCGCGTGACGTTGAAAAAACAATAATCGTCCTTTATTTTTGGCCCCGGGCATGGTTAAATCTCTTTCTTGCAGGACGTATAACGCTGCTCGCATTGTGAAGGGGGGGGGGGGGGGGGTTGGGGGGGGTCAGCTGCTATCGCGCTGCCCGTCTATCATTTTAATGCCTGTACAGCCGCTGTCCTTTTTGCCACTTTGTGGCTCCGCTGCTCGCGTTGTGATTGCTTCTCCGTGATCATAAATATACACCTGACCGAATTGTGTTTTCTTTGACATTAAACTTGTCGTTGCTTTAACTGTTGCGGGACCACAGATTCTCATAGCGTATGGTCCATTATTGTGTAAATCTACGTTTTGTGCACTGAAAGATGTGAAGGCGAAAAGACTTTGTTTTCTGCTCTTTGCCTTTTATTTCTGACCTCACTTTGTCCTGCTATTTTTTCAATTACACCTGGTCCTGATGATTAATTTCCTTTTGTTCGCGCTAATGCAATCTTTTAGTCATCGACGTTTCATTTATAACGTATTGTCCTTTATATGCTTTATATGCACTGAGACCCCTGGATCTGTGTGTGCTGCGTGCCTTTACACTACTGATTTTTTTGCTGGCTGTGCTCTGATATTCCTTGTAAGTAGGGCATGTCTTGCAAGAATCTCATGTTCTATATCCCCGTCGGGACACTCAGTGGCCATTCTCTTTCGTCTCACGGGTCTTTTATTTATTTGTCTTCCGTGATCTTAATGTGAAGATCACGTATCGTCTCCTAGTCATTCCCTCCCACAGGATTTTTTTTTATAATAGAGAGATGTGTCTCAAAGCCAGACTACTGTGACTAATGTAGGGAGTACATTTAAATTTATCATAGGCAGCTCTCAGGTTGAGAGCTGTGAGGCAGAGGTACTAACCCCTGTGCCACCAGACTTGTTCAGTACTGTGGAACTGAGGACACAAGCCAGTTTTTGTGGAATCTGTTACTTGGCATGATTTCTGCTTCAACAGGATGCTAAAACTAACTGGATGACCAATAAAAAGGCCAGCCTCTCACTTCTGCTTATTATTGAGTTTTCTCTATGAATGAATGAGATGAGTAATGAAATAATGATCGATTTAAATAATGTTAACAGCATGCATTTATTCCCAATAGCTTTGTACAACATGATAGTTTTAATGATGTTATTGTGTGAGATGAAAAATAGTTATGAAGTACTTACACGATGGTGAGTGACTATGTTTGCAAAAAAAAAAAACAAATTAAATAAAAGAGGCTTAAGAGGAGGTTTATGGATGTAGTGAGAATGGACATGCAGGTAGTGGGTGTAATGGTACAAGATACAGAGGACAGGAAGATGAATGATGTGGTTTCTTACTCAGCTTCTTAACTTTGGAAAAATGGATCTTGGACATAACGGGAGGCATCCATCTCCAAGGCTCTAAGGAGAGTAACTCCCAGCCCCAAAGAAAGTGCTTTCTTTCTCCCAACAGAGTGGATTAGCCCTTCTTCAAAGAGACAGAAGAAATACCTGTACCTAGATTTAAAGGAAGGCATAGTCTCTGGCAGTAGATTTTTTTTTCCATGGTGTGTTTTGTGCCTCAAATGCAGCAAATAATTACTTGCAGAAAGAACTCTCCCCATACCATGGCATGAATGTTTGGTTTCTTAAAACCCTTACATCATTAATGGTTGTAGCCCAGTGCTTCCAAAACTCAATCCTGGGGACCCACTGTGGCTGCAGGTTTTTGTTCCAACCAACTTCCATTTTTCATTGGACCCTTAGCCTAAGTAAGTGAGTCATTATTTCCCTGCTTCTGTTTTTTGGAGTCAATGTAGAAATTACAAACTAAGTTTGGTAGATTTTTATTAACATGTAATAAGCAGTTTTATGGGGACGTTGTAGTTATATGGGCAATATGTACATTTTTTTTAAGTCATTAACAGTATTTTCAACCTAATTTTCATTCTGCTTTTACAGGTGTTCTGATTATTTAATTGATTATTTACTAATTAGTGGGTCTGACACTGAAGTCGTTGTAGCTTTCATCATCCTGGGTGTCTGTTGGTTCTGGTTGTTAATTGTCACTATTAGGGATAAATGAAAGGAGCAAACTACACAGGAAAAGGGGAAAATAATAAGAAAACAAGAAAAGAGAGTTAAGCATTTACAGCTTTAGAAAAAATAGAAATATTTCTAAATGTCTTATAAATGTAAAAACCATACTGTTGTGTTTTTCTGACTGCAGAATAACGAGATGAGTACACAAGACCCGTTAGTTAAATGAGATGAGTTGTTATCACCAATTGTGAATCTGGTTGGAACAAAAACCTGCAGCCACAGTGGGTCCCCAGGATTGAGTTTGGGAACCATTGTTCTAGACCATACCAGCCAACATAGATAAAACTGTCTAGATGACATGAAGTGTACATGAATAAACAAAACAACCAATTACAAAATAAATAACTGGCTAGACTTACTCAAATAAAACAAATAAGTTGAAATAATATAATCTTATACCCAATAAAACCAATTCAGGATGTTGAACAGGAGGAGCCTATCACAGTAGCGCTGGCCGTAATGTAGGAAACAGCCCTGAACAAGTGCAAGTCCATCTCACACACACACAGACACACACAATCAAACTCAGACAGGGCCAATTTTAAAATCACCCATTAACCTAACCTGCACATTTTTGGGGAGCACCTGGATGAAAATCTAAGCAGACACACAGTAAATAAGTAAACTCCACATAGAAAGCAGAATCTGAATGTAGGATATCAGATATGTTAGAGCGCAGGACTGCACACTGCACCACCATGCTACCCAGAAAGTGAAAATATTATGCAACTGTCCTTTCCACCTAGCAGAAGTACCAAATGCCTCTTCCGTCTGATTAAAATAATCAGCATAATTGTCAAAGAAAGTAATAAAGAGAGTGTGACCCCTGTCAATGGGCACCTGAACACTGCAGAAATTCCTAATGTTTTCAAAAGCCCTCTACAACATTCCAGAGGTTATCGCCTTAAAGCAATGTGATGTATTCTTGTATTAGAACTTGATGTAGCAAATTTCACACTATAGCCAAACTTTTTCACTAGACTCTAGATCTAAAGGGCTGGCAATATTAGCTAAAGGATGAAGACCAAACCCTGATCAGAGTTGAGATTCCAAAAACTCCCAAAACAAATATAAAAAAAATGTAACTGCAAAATCAGTGATGAAAATAAAGAAATGATAACACAAAGAAAAATGTTTGGGGCTCCCTTGGGCAAATCACATACAACTGAAATAAAATAACAAACACAATGTCAACTTGTGATTTGAAAAACATCTTCACAGATACAAGGCTACAATTAGACTGAAAGCAAGATGGTGGTGGAGGCGGTGAAGAGGAAAGCAAGGCAGAAGAGCCAGGCTCAGGGGACCAGAATCCATTTGTCTTCCCATCATGGGTCATCAGACCTGCAGGAGAAAGAAGAAGAGAGGCATTATGCTACAGTGCCAACCCTCAACTCGGGGTGGAATTACCATTAAACTAGTCCTAAAATTGACTCCCAGGAGAACATGTGTGACAAGTTGTTCATATTACAAAAAATGCTCAAAATCTATAGTAAACATTCATCCATCCATCCATTATTCAACCCGCTACATTCTAACTACAGGGTCACGGGGGTCTGCTGGAGCCAATCCCAGCCAACACAGGGCACAAGGCAGGAAACAAACCCCGGGCAGTGCACCAGCCCACCGCAGGGTGCACACATACACACACACACACACTAGGGACAATTTAGAATCGCCAATGCACCTAACCTGCATGTCTTTGGACTGTGGGAGGAAACCGGAGCACCTGGAGGAAACCCACGCAGACACGGGGAGAACATGCAAACTCCACACAGGGAGGACCCGGGAAGCAAACCTGGGTCTCCTAACTGCGAGACAGCAGCGCTACCCACTGCGCCACCGTGCCGCCCTCTATAGTAAACAGAATAAGACAATGACACATCAATAATGACTACCTAGACACCACAAACATGTACGATTTACACACATACATATCTGTTGGTGAAGAAAGATTCACTGATCTTGACTTTGCAGATGATGCTGTTATCTTTGTGGAGTCAATGGAGATTCTGATCGGGACTCGCGAGAGACTGAGTGAAGAGTCTGAGTGTCAAGGGCTTGCGTGTGTCCTGGATAAAAAATAAGATCCAGGCCTTTAATGACCTCTTGGGCACAGCCATCAACAGTGTGTCTGTCTGTGGAGAGAGTGTCGACCTTGTTGAGAGGTTTACTTACCTCGGCAGTGACATTCATGTCTCTGGTGACTCTTCCTATGAAGTCATTAAATGAATTGGGAGAGCATGGGGGGCTCATGAGGTCACTGGAAAGGTGTGTGTGGTGCTCCTGATATCTTTACAAAAGAACAAAGGTCCAGGTCTTTAAAGTTCTGCAACTTCCTGTTTTGCTATATGGTCACAAGACATGGACACTATCCAGAGACCTGAGATGAAGGCTGGACTCTTTCGGTATTGTATCACTTCGGAGAATCCCTACTGATTTGACTTTGTGTTGAACAAGCAGTTGGTCATGGACTCCCGAATTACGCACATTACTCACATTGTGGGGGTGCATCAGTTATGGTAGTATGGTCATGTGGCGTGATTCCCCAAGGGTGATCTGGCTCACAGGATCCTTAATGTTGAGGACCTGAGTGGCTGGACCAGGCCAAGGAGATGCAAATGTAACATCTGACTACGGCAGATAGATGGTCGTTTCAAGGGGGTGGGACTAGACTGCCTGTCTTCCTAGGGGGGTTGCCAACCGGGGTCCCAAGATGTTTTTTGTGGGTGCAGTAATGTGCTGTACCAGTGTATGCTCCCACACCTGACCTTTCAAAAATATATATTTCTGTGGCTGGCTTTGTGGAGGTCTGATGGGGGTCCCTATGGGTCTGGATGCTCACTCTGCCTTGTGAAGATTGCTGGGGCATCAGCTACATGGCTGGTGCCTTACCTACATTATCAGGTCTTTTATAGTTTGTGGAAGATCAATCACACAGTAAACTTCCTGATGCTACAAGAAGATTGGCATTGCCCAGCACACTGCACCTGTTGTCAACCAATATAGCTTAAATGCTACATTCTTTCTGGCATAGATGGTGTGCCTCAAGCATGTATTTTTCCAAATTAGTTCTTTAGATAGATTTAGATGTACATCCTCACATTTCAACATGCTGCTGTTGACATCAAAACCTTCCATGTTTTACTCCATCAAGTCTGGTTCAGGGGTTTCCATGTACAAAATATGGCAGTGATAATTGCAGTCGAAGCTATGAACAGCTATGATTGTTCATTTGTCCATAGCTCTCCCTTGGGGCCATGAGCTGACCAGTTTAATTGATGCTGACATCCTTCACTGAAAACAATGTTAAGAAGAGAAGGACCACCATCTTGTTACTCTGCAAGGGTTCGTCTTTGTAATTCATTTCTTTGTATTCATTTTGCACATATGGATCCCATTTAGGTTGGATATCTATATATATTTATATCGGATTGAGGTCACTTAAAAAAATCATTTGAACTGTCAGTCAAAATATTGGATATGACTGAAAAACTACAATTAAGTCATTAGGATAGAGTCCATTTGGCTTTAAAGGAAGGAAAAGATGTCTTCTATTGTCAATCCATAAGTGTGTACATAAAAGAGCAGCAACTGACAAAGGCATAATCCATAAGAAAAGAAGAACATGGAATGTTATCAATGTACAGTGTCTTTAATTTTACAAAGAGTGTTCCATTTGTAGAATATCCTTAACTTTTACTCACCCAAGGACTGACCTTTACGGCAAGAAGTCAAAAAAGTTGTTGTCTTTAATAGCTCCATGTCCAAATAATTGCTGGTAGCTGTTTACAAGATACACAAAATGTAAGAAATTCTACAGCTAATATCTGCAACAAAAAAGTAATGTGTATATTAAAGAAAAAAAATCAATATGGCTACCTTTTCAAGGAAATATCGCTTATTTTGGACACACAATTAGAGCAGGTTCTTTGTTTTCAAGATTCAGCCGCACGTCAGTTGGGCTTCATGTTGCTCTCTGTTATTTCTGCTTCAGCTACCTGAATTTTAACACTAATTACAGTCTTCAAGAACAAACTTGCTGCCTTTTACTTCCAAAGAGTACCCCCCCCCCATCCTCTACTCCTCCTCTGAATAAGAAACAGCAGAAAATGGCAACAAATGAAGTGTGTTGTCAGTAGTCAAACGCTTTCTATAAATAATAGAGAGCTGAAAACTGTTTTAGGTGTTCTTTTCTTTTCTTCCATTACTCCCACATTGTGTAGTTTTCTTTTGCATCCCCTGCAATGCTTTAAATAGAGTAATTAGACTCTATTGATGACACAACTTCTACATTTAAAGAAATAAATTTGAGATTAATGTAATTTATTTTTCTGGATCAATGTTAACTTTAATGGGAAAGAGAAACTCCAGTCTAACCTTGAGGTGTTTATAGAAATGCAGAGATCTTAGAATAGCAGCACTCAGCCATCCCAGACATTACACACAATAAAGTACCCTTTTGTTTAGATGTGACAATAGAAGAAATAAATTATGGAGCATTGTTAATTTGCAAATCGCTCTTCTATTATTGGGCATTGCCCTTGACTTTATTAGAACCAATTTTTTATGGCCCCTTGTTCTACGATGTAAGATGCTGCATCAAAAATTTTAAAAATTCAGTTGTGAATTAAATCTTTTTTATTCTGAACTATACTCCAAAACTGAAACAATATGATATTATCAATCATTTGTTTTTCTGAATTTTGTTTTTCTATTCAGGAACGGAACTCTTTTATATTATTGCAATCTTACCAGTGGTGGGAGCCTAAACATACAATCAATAGTCTTTATTAGATGGTCCTATCTTGTATGGACTAAATTAATTCCTAAGGTAAATTAATTAATTAGGGATTCTGGACAACGTAGCTCCTGCAGATTTTTCAGACATACATTTATGTTGTGCACTTGCTGCAGCAAATCATCCCAAAAGTGCCCTTTAGGACTGGAATCTGGGGACTGTATGGGCCGCTGGAGTATGCTGAAGTCGCTATCATGTTTGTTAAACAGCTGTAGATGAGGTGTGCTGTGGGACATGGTGCATTATCCTACTGGAAATGTTCACCTGAAAAAGTATAGACTGTAACCAGCAATGGTCAGTAATTATTTGATGCTGTTCTGTGTCATTTAAATCCTGCTCAGTCATTATTAAGAGACTTAATGTGTGTCAAGAATACATTCCTCGAACAGCTAAAACATTAAACTAACACAGTACTTTGATACCATTGACACAAGGCAGAATGGATCCATGGATTTGTGTTGTTTGTGCCAAATTCTGACCAATCAATCTTTTAGTAGTAAAAGGTGATATAGAATATAGAACATTTTACTGAAGTTTATACATGCAAAGAAGCTGATAACCTCAGCCTTAACAGGGACTTACTAAGAAAGTATTTAGTGATTTGGAAATTGTAGAGGGAGAAATACTGCTCAGATTAAATAGACTGAAATCTTACAAATCACCAGGGGCCTCATATATAACACTGTGCGTAGAATTCACACTAAAACATGGCATACAAAGAAAAGTGGAACTGTACGTACAAACAAAAAAAATTCCAGATGCCTAAATCTGTGCATATGACAAGTTCTATGCACTTCCCCTTTACAAATCCGAACAAACATGAAATTTATTGCACGTGCACGCGCCTAAATCCCCACCCCGACTCCTCCCAGAATTGTGCATATTTTAATATACAGATTAGTATAAATATCACCTTTCGTTCAGTGTTTGGTTAAAAAACAATGGAAAAGGCATGTGAAAAAAGAAGAATTTCAATGAATGTAAGGTGGAGGCAAGGGGAAACTTACTAGTTGTTGGGTTAGGCAGTGGTATAAGCAAAAAAAGCAAGACGGAAACACTCAAAAGTTCAAGTTCAGAAAGTTGTACAGTGCGAATAAAAAAAGAAGTGGTCAGATATCACAGTCAATGTAAAATGCATGTCGCAGCCCATCCATCTGTTTATTCTGTTTCATACAATATTACAAAAACTCACCCCCGTGCGATGGCCAGGCAGTGATGATGCTGCTGTGCTGAGTATGTCTTTGGGCACTGGCTGCACACACACCTCTACCTCAGACACTGTTCTGGTGTCACAAAATTCAATAGTGGATGCTGTAAGAGATGTGGCCACTGAACTAAGGAATATAAGGGCTGTACTATGTGATATTGACCACAAATTAAATTAACTGATTAAAAAGTAAATGCTGGATCTAATTACCTGTTTTTACATTCTGCTAACTACATTCAAATGAATTTGTAATGCTGTCCGATCTGGCTGATCATTTGGTGGGTCAGGGTCAGGTTCATCATAGCGTATCTGGTCAGGTATATGCTTGCACACAGCGATACACTTTCTGTGCACTATAGAGCAGCACATTAATACAGTGGAAATGCTTTCTATATACAAAAGCAAATTCATTCTGTGAAAGTGCCTTTATAGTGTAGTGACAGCACCAAACGCCACAACGGACCACTGCTCTGTTCTTTACTTAGAGGTGACTCGCTGTCCTTAAAAGGACTGCTTACCTTTTGCCGCACTAGTTGGAAAAAGCACCTGTGAAGGTCCAGAGCTGCCCTTTTTATACGATTTCCACCTATATATGATGCAATGTCAGGTCATTCTTTTGGTGATTCATCCCTGGCTGATGTAACTTGTCCAGCGTCGTTGCAATAGCAAAGTGTGTGCATTTGACCACTCCAATTACATTTGGAAAACAGAACATTACTGTGAATTGTGCTTTTGTTTGCCAGTTCAATCACAGTGTAAGGAAATCTTATAAATCTGGATGACAAGCAGATAATACCATCCTATACAGCTGGCACGGCACGATTCAGTGATCATTGTGAAATACCCAATCTGTCAGCAAGTTCAAGTTGAAATGCTCCTAAAAACCTAAAAGTGGACAGAACTTGCAAAGGTACAGCGCAATTCCTTAAAGTTTGCCCTTATAAAGAGGGCACCAGTTCATCACACAGCACCAAGAGGATAGCTGTTTGAAATCGAAATTGACTTAGAAGCCAGTCGTCATCATCTGTAAATATGTGCTCTCTTCTAATTTCTCTTCCATTTGCAATGTCTTCTAACAACATTAAAGCAGCCATGATAGCTAGAATAGTTTCACCATTCCATGCACCATTACTGTATATTGTTACAATTTGTAAACAGTATGCTTGCCCACCCAGTTCTTTCCAGGCCCACCCACTTGTAATTTCTGGCTTCACCACTGCTCTGTACACCGGAAATAATTTCTTAAGACTGAAAGCTAGCAAAATTTATCCTATTGTTTAAAAAGGTTGATGGAGCATAATCTAAGTAAGTATAGGCCAGTAAACTCAGTGTATATCATTGGCAAATTAACTGAAGCAATTATTAAGGAAAAGATCAAGCAGCACATAACTAGAACAGGTGAATGGTCTGCATGGGTTCAGATGAGGAATGTTGTGTTTCACTAACATGCTGGAATTCTATGAGGACAAGCAACAAAAGCATAAATAAAAGAGGTGCATATGACATTATTAATCTTTTATTTTCAGAAGGATTTTGATAAGGTACTACATAAAAGTTACTTTTTAAAATAAAGGACGTGGGAATTTAGGATGCAGTGTGTGAGAGGGTGCAGAAATAATCAAAAGAGAATAGGGAAGCAATCAAGGATGCAGATTGGATGTTAGATTATTGTGGCAGATGGCCGGGGCCATTGCAAGGCCGGGACACCTTTTCTTTGTATGGTCTTGGGGAACAAGCATGGACAGAACTGTACCTCCCCGGGATGCTAGATGGCAGCCCCCATGGGTGGCAGTGGTGCATCGGATTCCTGCAGGGCTTCATGGGAAATGGAATTCTCTACAACCCTGTCGGGATATGGAGGTGCCGCCAGAGGGTGCTGCAGTTGTTCCTGAGCCCATATGGGTGGTTCTTCCGCCATACCCGGAAGTGCAGCCGGAAATAGGTCAACAAACACCTGGAGTACTTCCAGGTAGGCTATAAAAGGAGCCAGCGGCAAGCTGTGTCTCCCTCTTCCCGACTCTGGCTCTCAGAGTGGTGGAGAAAAGAAAAAGAGAAGAAAAATTGTGTGGTACTGTGCTTGTGGGACTGTGTTGTGGGTTCGTGGGGACGGGAAAGACGTTCCACAATAGTGGAAAAAAAATAAAAAATATTTGTGTTTTTATAAGTGTGCCTCCTGCATCTGTCTGGGTTGGGTTAAGCGCTGGTAGAGCGTCATTGTCACAGTTATATATTGTGATGTACGTAGCACAAGTCAAGAGAGATTATGCTTAAGCGTTATAAGGCACTAATGAAGCCTCACCTGGAACACTATGTAAAGTTTTGGCCTTTATATTACAAAAAAGACATAGCAGAGCTAGAGAAAGTCCACAGGAGAGCAGCTAGGCTGATTCCATGATTAAAGAGTATGAGCTATGAGGAAAGATTAAAGGAGCTGAACCTTTGCAATTTAAGTAAACAGAGATTAAAATGTTTAAAATTATGAAAGGAATTAGTACCGTGGAGCCCAGCTGTTACTTTAAAATATATTCTTCAACAAGAACTCAGGGTCATGTTTGGGAAATTGTTAAGGACAGATTTTGTACAAATGTTAGAAAGTTCTGATTCATGCAATGAATTATAGACTTATGGAATACAATGATAGAGAGTAGAACTTTAAAGACCTTCAAATTCCAGATTGATTTAATTTTAAATAATCTTGAAGAATCGGATGGACAAGCTGGTTCAGCTGAATGGCCTTTGCTGATAACCATTACTCTAATATTCTAAAGCTGTGATGTTCTATTTTTGCAAATCCTGTAGTATTAATTCCAGATTTTTTTTGTGATTAACTTTTTATTAAATAAAAACAAATTGACAGGATAGGGGGCGGCACGGTGGCGCAGTGGGTAGCGCTGCTGCCTCGCAGTTGGGAGATCTGGGGACCCGGGTTCGCTTCCTGGGTCCTCCCTGCGTGGAGTTTGCATGTTCTCCCCGTGTCTGCGTGGGTTTCCTCCGGGTGCTCCGGTTTCCTCCCGCAGTCCAAAGACATGCAGGTTAGGTGGATTGGCGTTCTAAATTGGCCCTAGTGTGTGCTTGGTGTGTGGGTGTGTTTGTGTGTGTCCTGTGGTGGGTTGGCACCCTGCCCTGGATTGGTTCCTGCCTTGTGCCCTGTGTTGGCTGGGATTGGCTCCAGCAGACCCCCGTGACCCTGTGTTTGGATTCAGCGGGTTGGAAAATGGATGGATGGATGACAGGATAGGAACTTTATATGCTGACTTTGGACTCTGTAAATCCTTCTCTTAATGTTCATTATCAAAATACCATTTTATCAAACTTTGTCCTCCTTCATGTGTATTCTTACTGCTGCGTCAAAAAAGAGACTCACTTGTTCTAGTAGCTCAGCTGTGAGTGGGCAGTTGGAAAGCTGTGGAGCGGAAATGTTTCAACAGGTTGTGCGATGGTTCTCCATAAAAAGGAGAAGATAGTTGTTTCTTTCTTTGAATTTTTAAGTGGAAGGAGAGAGTTAGTTAGAGGGGCTGACTACAGCTAAGAACTCTAGGTAAAAAGCGATGAGCTGTTTCATTTTATATTTTTTAAAAATGAATGAGACTTGGTAATTGATGTAATATGGAAGGATGCAACTTCACTATTTTTATTATTCATTGTGTTTTCAGTGGACACTTTATTTCACTGTTCTTATTCAGTATTTGTTGAACTCCCTTTTATATCTGTAACTTTCATGGCACAATAAAATCACTTTTGTCAAATCCATCTTGTTTCTTGGCTCATTAATTGGTCCTTGGCACTGTTTACTAGACATATTTGGCCTGCTTTTTTCTTTGCAGTGTATTTGTACAGAGAGAGAAAAAATATGTTTAGGACTATGTGCAAAACACATTTCCAGAAATGCTTGTATACCACTTACCAGATAAAGAATGGAACAGAAAATATATGGATGGAGGCTTACAAAAACTTAGTATAAGGCTAAACATCTCAAACTAATGAGGAATAAAAGGCCTGTGTCTGAGATTTAGAATTAGACTTTGGAACAGATGTGACTTCATTTTTGTGACTATTTCTTTTTAAACAAAAAGTGAAAGTATAAAAAGCATCTATAAGTCAGTATGTATGATTTCCATATTGACTTCAGTCTTTAGCTCATTAAAAGGTAAAATACGCTGTGTATTCTTTGACCTGCTGAATTCATTACATTCGTAATATTACAGCTCTCTGAATAATTAAAATACTGAGATGTATACTTGATATCATTTTCATGATGATAGGAGTTAAAGCATGTTATTAAACATGGGAAAATGGTGGCACAGTGATTATTCATGTCTCACGCAAGATGCTTGCTGCGCCATGCGCGACCTTCGATGAAATACTTTATTGTAGCAGTAAGTACTGTCTCTTTCAAACGTACTAACCTCCAATTCCTGTCCTTACTTTTCTTTCTACAAATACCCAATCGCCACACAATAAGCTCTGTAATAGATGTTAAGCCATCTGTAAGCTTAGAATGCCGATTCTTCAAAACTTTTAAGGAACGTTGAAATATCTTCGTAGTATGTGTTTGATTATTCTATCCATCTATCCATCCAGTGTCACAGAAAGAATACAGTGCAAAGCAGGAAAAGTCCCTGAAACTAGCTAGCACTGCGGCACCATGTCCTCACGTGTTTAATTATTAACAATATAGATTATTTAAATGATGCTAACATTTTATCTGTATAATATAATAAACATATTTTACTGCATTTCATCTTAAAAATGATATCGTCATCATATGTAAATACGTGCTTTATAAAGTGGCTCAGGTTGTGCAATATTATAACTGCATTGTAAGTTTATAGTGAGGTAATTGTACTTATAAGTACAAATAGTTCTACAAGGGGCACTTGATGGACTGATTCAGTGCGTTTAGAGTTCTTGGGATGAAACTGTTTCTGAACCGTGATGTCCATATAGGAAAGGCTTTGAAGCATTTGCCGAGTGAGAGCAGTTCAAATAGGCAGCATGGCTGAGGCAGCCTGTGCTTGATGCTGTATACCGATAATTCTCTGCTGTAGATCTGTGATTCCTCACTCAGATACAGTGATATAAAAACTCCGAGTGGTGCAGTGAGAGTAATATGGAAAAAGATGATGCGCTGTGGCAACCCCTAATGGGAGCAGCTGAAAGAAGAAAAAGAAGGTGCAGTGAGAGTAACAACGCTAAAGCAGCTATGGTATTTGGAATACTTAGGCTGTTCCCTGGAACATTATATTGTTACAGGTTAATTACAATCAGATGCATTAAACTAATAAACAATATGCAGTTAGTTTCAGTGTATACGATAAAGCCGCGTCAGGGATGTGGATCTAAAGAAAGGGTAACCACACTGGAACAGTAGCACTACTTTGATGCTGGGTGCCGCCAGTCTGCAAAACAGAGCGGAGAACCAGGGTTGGAGCTACCGTGGAAATGTGCATGGCTTTACACCAAGTTTAGGTTTTATACATCACGATTTTAGCATGGATACGTTTGTACATAACATTTTTGTGCGTACGCATCATTTATACATGTGGCCCCTGGTGTTTCTTTCATCAAAAGTTTATTTCCAGTCCTTGGACTGCCATTGGTTGTATGTTTTTATGAGTGGTGGCTCATTCTTGACCCTGTTAAGTATTAAAATCTCAGCAGGTTTGCTATTCTCAACACAATCATAGCACCTCCTGTGGATAACCACTTCCAAGCTGCATTTAAAGAAATTAAATTCTCTACTCTTGACCATTTTCCCTTACAGTTGCACTTGATCACACAAGTCTGTTAGTACTTACTTACCTTTTTTTAATGATCAGATATAGTTATTGAACAGACACTTATATGACCAGGGTGGTAAGACCTAATGCAATTCTTACTTAGCAGATAACAATGTGCAAAAGTATACTTTTTAGCATCTTTAATCTACTCTATTGAAGCTGACTCACTGGAGATCTATGATACAATCTGCCCAGACTGTCATGTTGCCATACCTTCTTCTAAACACATTGCACTAACTAGATGCCTAACCTTGCTTATGCCTACACCAATATCACTTAGTCTCCACTTTTCATGCAAAGTCAACTTTTGTGTTCTTCCAAAAAAGACCAAGGCAGACACTGAGCAGTGACCTACATCCCAGGGCAGTTCTTCTTCCACGTTTCTGTCTCAATTCCACATGGAGATGCACACTGATAGGCTGTGGTCTCAACCAATGGCTATTTTTTCACTAATAAAGCAAGTTTTTGTTATTTCTGTTTTTTGCAGCTCTATTTTGGATAAAAGACAGTAGTTTTGTATAGTCTCTCAGACTATGCACTTTATTGCTCTTTATTAATCGGTTTCAAACACCCTTTAACTAACCCTGTCTGGTGACAATGCATGTGCAATGTGAGAGCCCACTCTGAAGAGGATTCTAATCCATTGCATAGTTGTTACATACAATGTGTCATAGGGTGCCTGCTGCTGGACGTGTAATGTGCTCAATTGACCGGGAGGAGACCGTCATTAAGCTCAGGAAACCTTATAGGTACTGAATCTTGTAAATGGCTGGGATTAGTTCAAAGGGAGCTTAGGAATGTTAGTTTTGGTGATCTTGCAAATTTATTCCCAACGCAACCCTCACAAAGACAGATTGTCTACAAAATGGCTGCATGGGTGAATAGAATTCCGGGGTTACTTGTGGGTCAGGGCTTGACATGTAGACAAAATGAATATATGAAAGAAACAATATAGAATCTATATACTCCACTAAATGAAATGGGAACAGAGCGCGTTCTAATGTTTGCTAGTAAAAACATAATAATAATCTTTCAAACTCACATAGAGAGTGAATGCATTGATCTATCTTTCATTTTATGAGCACCTTTCATGGTGAACACCATCTCAGGGCCTTAAAGAGATTGATACTTATGCTGTCAGAACTCTGGCAGGTTGAGCCAATTCACTGCCTCCATTTTCATTCTTGATTGCATCATAAAAGCAGGCATTTGGCAGCTCCCACTAGGGAAGCAATAAACTAAAGAACAGGATAAATAAAAAGTCCATTAAACGTTTGCATCTGCACTCAAATCTTAAAGCTTTTCCTTCTGTTTAATTAAGAATAACAGAAGTACTGCAAACTAATATTGGACTGAACCCAGTAGGAAACTCTAATGGAATATTGACTGTTCAATGAAAGCTTTCACCAAAGTGCCAGTTTCTGTTTTTGTCTTCTTCACTGGATGCAACCTTGATATTTTTTGGAACCCATTCTATGATTTCTCCTCTATGTGAGCAAAGGATAAGATGAAGAAACATGTCAGAAAATCAATGTTTGGTACCTAAAGGAATAAAGTAAAAAAAAGCAAAAAGCAAAAGAAAAACAATGTCTGGTGTTTAGTGATCTAATGGTTGATTTAATTTTACTCACAGTTTCTAGATTATTGCATGTGAGAGCTGTCAAGTGATCATCCCTTCTTTTAAGGTGCTTGATATCAGTCTTTGTTTTATATAGTGCCTTTCACAGAAATCACAAGCACTTTATAAGCTACACAGAAGTACGCGTTCATGAACTCATTATATTTTGAAATGGTGACATACTCTATAAAGGTTTTGAATCAAAGTAGACCTGTAAACAAATCTAGATGAGAATGTTTCAATTAAACATACAGTGCTGGAGGCAACACAACATTTGTACGGTGTTGGAAGATACTGTTCTGTCATAACTGCAAGTACTAATTATGAAACTGTCAAACAAACACATATCGATTTCTTAGACCTTTCTTCTTCTAGTCATTATCAAGGGCAGCTGAAGTTTACTTTGGTAAAAATATGTTTAATACAAAAAACTGACCTGGAACGGAACCATGGTCATGCTTGCACCACACGTATTCTTACTTTTTTGTAATATACACTAGATTTTAATGAAAGCAACCCATTAGAAAGTGATTTAACCTGCTGTGCTTTAATGCTATCAAAATATAAGTACATAATTTTCTTATGCTCCTGTACTTGTAAAACACATGGGAAGCTTGTTTCCTATAGTGGGGCCCTGTATAGCTTAAATGTAGTCTATTTATTTCATTGATCCAACAGATGCTGGTGTTAGTGTGTGCATACTACGATATAACAGTTAGATCACAGCAATATAGCCAGAGAGACTGTTTCTTTATCTCAGTTGTATGGAAGCATGCTTTTCCCAATGTACAAAGAGAGAGGCATGCATAGCAAGGGCCTGAATTTACATCCTTGAAGTAATCCACTTAGGTCAAGGCCATGTCCCATTTGTAAGTCTGCTATAGAAAAGCACTCAGCTCATATTGTGCAGTCTAGCATGTTCATTACACAAATGAATCACTTCAAATGTTATTAGATAACTGGGATAATATAAGCAAAACCGGGTGGAAAATGCATTTATCAAGCAAGTACTCCATACACTACTTGGCAACTGCTTTTAGAGATGAAACAGCTTAAAGTTTTACTAAGGATGGCCAGTACTTTGAAGTGATTTTAGACAAGAGTGTTATTGAAAAGTATTCATTTTATCAGCCACAACACAAAACAGTACATGGTCTGGTATAATTCTGAACACTGATGCAAATTTTTTACATTTTTTGCCCTGGGTAACATGGTGGTACAGTGGACATTGCTAGAAGCTCAGAACCTCTAAGGCCTGAGCTTAAATCCTGACTTGGCCATGTTCTGTGTGCAGGTTATATATTCTATATGTGTGTCTGTAATATTTTTTCTCCTGTTATTCCAGTGTTCTTCCTCACCTTACTCCAAAGATAAGTATAAAGTGGTTACCCCAAACTGGACCAGGCTGAGCAGAACGGCACTGGACTAATACCCTATCCAAAGCTGATTCCAACCTTAAGATGAATAATTTTGGAATAACCTTCAGTTTATCACAGCACTGAACTGGATTAAGCAATATCATACATGTGCAGATAGAGACAGTTTAAGAGCTTAGGTGATGGCAATTCTCCACCAATCCAGGGGGTGGCATTGTGTGATAACATTCTCTCTTCTCCTCTCTCTGTAGACTGGAAGACTGACAGCTCTCCTCCACCAACGTCACTTCTGGTATCCGTCTAACTGGACCTGCCTCTTCCTGCCAGGCTGCCATATGACTGGAACTTGCCATCTTGGGAAGTCAAATTCATGAAAAGACTTTTTGCATTTTACACATTTTCTTTGCTTTTTGCATTTTTTTCAGTTATACAGGGTCTGTGTTGTTCTTACAGCAGGTTTGACAATGTCATATTAAAAGAAACACCAGCATAATTTGTCTTAAAAGGATGTTGTTCTGCTAAAGATGACCAGCACAATGTTAATACTCCTTTGCACAGATTCTAGAAGTCTCTTAAACTGTATTAAAAGGATTGATGGCACACCAGCATGAAAGATTTAATCATAGGGGATTTTGTTGAAAGTGAATCAAAATGGTGTTTTAGCTGCTGCTCCAAAATCTCTCATACAGTATAGACTGACATGGCTTTGAAAGGCATGGAATATGGTTTATATTATTATCATTCTACTCTCAACATTCATTTACTACTTGTGCCTTGTTGCATTGCCTTTCTTATAGACTTAATTCCTTTCAGGATAGGAATTGTTCACCATAAGATTAACAAAATTTCTCAGAATTGCTTTATATTTTATTAGAATATGCTATGTACTATAAAGGAATCAGTTTAATCTATTTCATGTTATCCTATCACAGAGCCTCAAAAGCCCCTCACTGTGCTGAAGAAGCATTTAGGTTTGTAGACACCTTCTGATGTGTTCTTTTTGCTACATGTATTCATCCACTTCTTGAGAACAAAATGAAGGATGACTAATCTGACCAGACCATTTGTTGTGATCTTCACAATACTTTACCACCATTAGTGCATTTTTGGGTGTAATAAAAGGCTTTAGGATCTGAAATCCAACCATAATATTCTACTTTGTAAAGTTCTCAATGGAACATTCTTAATGAAAAATCCTGCTCTGGCTAAATGATTTGTTCTTGGTCATTGAAATTTGTATATTTCTTCAGTTTTGATCAACTGATGGCCAGTTGGCTTAGACTTGTTATTTTATTTGTTGTCACAGCCAGAAGAGTTTGGGGAGCCCACAAAAATGTTGGGGAGCTAGCCACGAAAATCCCATTTAATGAAAGAAAAACAAAAATGTTACTAAAGTAAATAACAGAAGCATGGTCAATCTAGTCTTAACAATGGCTCTCAATAGTAACTTCTTTGTTTCTGGCCACTCGGGAGCTCCTTCCACGTTGGTTTCTGGATCCACAATGAGACACCCTTCTCCGGACACACCACTTTTTATCTGGTCCTGACCAGTAGAAGCAGGGCCTTCTCCAGGATCCACAGGCAGGATTAGTTTTTCCTGGTGTTCTTCCCCTGTACTGTAGGTATAAAAGAAAGGACAACAAGCAACAGTGAATCCTCTTGGTTTGAAGTGGTATTGCTTACCTTACTTAGGCCCTGAAAATGATCACCAAGACCACATGTGTGAGTGTGTGAAATATTTCATTATTAAAGCTGGCCTCACAGGTTGTAAGAGAAGGATATCTGAGACGGTGCTCCACTGGCAGTGGTGTTATTCAGCTTTTTTATTAGCTATCTGAGATATCCTGTATTTTGTCAATCCAGAAGAATTTAATTGCAAGTATATTAAAAGCATGAGCAGGAGACCAAGGGGTCAGAAAGAGAAGTAAATGGTAACTAAACATACATCAAAATCTACATTACAGTCTGCCACACATTACGTTGGAAGAGACAGGTAAAGGGATGGATCAGCCAGGACCTCATGCTGCAGCATCTGCTCCAGTCGACAGTGAATGTGAAAGAAAAAGTTTGAGTGAGGCAGGCAACAACAATTCACTGATCTCAGATGTAAAATACAGGAAAATCTGAGTAAAACTGAGAATAAAATCAGAGTACTCGGTGACCACCTAGAAGAAGTTGAGCAAATATTGAACAACTGACATCCACCACTAACAACAAAGCAACTGCTACAGAATCTGAAAGCAAAAGGCTTAGTGATAAATTACCTGTGTTGGAAGATAGATATAGAAGGAAAAACGTCAGAATTGAAGATCTTTCTGAAAACAGTGAAAATCCAAACTCAGTGACATTCATAGCTGAATTATCAGACACTGTGATCTCAGCAGCTTATCACATACGTGATTTGAATGACTCAAAACCGAGAAGGTCAATTGTCCGATTCAACAAGTTGAAGAAAACTTGATGTCCACTCTCAGAAAGAAAGAGAGTTTATTTGAAAATACCCACATTCGTATTTTCCCAGATTTCTCCTCTTCAACAGCTGCCAAACATGTCGCATTCTATAGCATTAAATAGCGCTTATGTAAAGCTGAAATTAGATACAGCTTCCTGTCTCAATTGCTTCATTGGCTTCCTGTGGTGTGTAACTGAGACACTGTGAGCATGGAGACCTATAAGAAAGAGCATTAGAAATGGGGCTGGGGGAGACCGATTGGAAAGAAAGAGAAGAATCGGAGAAACGAAACAAAAAGGGAAAACAAAAAGAAGATTGAAAAGGGAAATTGGAGATGATAAAGGAAGGAGAGTGAAACAGGCATGAAGTGAGCGAGAGCCGATGTAGGATTGAATGAGAGAGAGCAAGCTTAAGTTGTAAGAGAAGGCAGACAGCCATGAAGAGGAGTGCCCAGGAATGAGCATGTGGCAGACACTTGTGGCTGGACACGTGTGCATCCACTTGTGGGTGGATTGCTCAAGCTGTGCGATTCACAGAACTAGAGCGACCAGAAGGAGCGCTGCTCACTGCATAAGTTCAGGAAGGCAGTGGGAGTGGGTGACAGAGGTTCAGATGGGGAGCCTTTCTGTGATCATGGATGGGAAGTACCTGAGCCCTGCTGTTTAGCCATGGAAGCAGCAGGGAACCATACCTGTTGACTGTAGTTTCATTGAAGGCTGTATCTGTCAGGTAGGTGTCTCCTTATCTGCAAGGTCCAGTCAAGAGAGGCTGAAGAGATGTCAGTTTGAAATGATTACAACAGGGTTCATGTTTAATTGGACAGCTTCCTGCACAGTTCTTTTTAACCTTGTTTAAATTTATTTATTTATTGAACTTTTTTGCACCACACTCATTAAAGACTTTGTTTATGTTGCCTACCCATTGTTTAGTATTGTGCCCTCATCTATCGGCTCATCCAGTTACATTATTGACAGTGTTGGGTTCAAGAGGATCTCAAAACTGGAGTGGGAGCATGGAACCGACCCAAACTGACACATTCTTTTCCTAATATGAGCACTCATAAAATTTAATGGATAGAGAATGTGTGTTTTAAATCCAGACCAACTACAGTGGTGATAACATCTAATACTGCAAAAATAATCACACAGTTTGTAATGAATTATAACTTAGAAAGCTCATAGAGATTTTCAAGTCCAAACTTAAGGGCATATTCATTCTTCTCATCACTATAACATAGTTCTTCAAGAACTGATTATTTTTTATGGGTAATAATTTATTGTCCAGTGTTAAATCTTGCAAATGCAATGCTATTGTTATCTCCGGCCAGAACCCTCTGATCATGAAGCTTAAATCGCTATGCCTATACACTCATTTCATAGCTGGCATTTTAACCCCATGTCATTAGCTGATGTGAACTGTACAGATTTCATCTCCAAGCAAATTAATTATTTTTTAGGAACAAATGCATCCTCAGAGGACTCTGCAGGAATACTCAGGGAAACTCTGAAGACTTTTTTAAAAGAACAGATTATTTCATATCTTTCCCACAAAAATAAATTGGAAACCAAGAAAGCATCAGAGTTAATCAGCAAAATTACCAGAATAGATCTACAATACGGCAGGTCTCCAAATAAGGCACTTTATAGGAAAAGACAGTTTTTGCAATCAGAATTTAACCTTTTGACAACAAAAGAAATGGAACAGCTCATCTTTAAATCGTGACGTTATTAGTATGACAATGAAGCGAAGGTTAATAAGATCTTGGCTCAACAAATCCACAAGCAGGAAATTCACAACATAATAACAGAAATTACCACCTCAAATGGAGATAAAATCATTGACCAGAAAAATATAACCCACACATTTAGAGAGTGCTATAAGTCTTTATATTCTACTCAGTTTAAAGAAGATAAGACACAATGTAATGAGTTTTTTATGCATTACAAACACCACAGCTAGGAACTCTTGGTGCAGAGGAACTGGATAAACCATTGACACTCTCAGAATTACTGGATGCTATAAACACACTTTAAAGTATGAAAGTAGTAGTCTCGTATGCCTATCCAGTTGAATTGTGTAAACAAAAATTCAAATAAGCTAGGTCGACTATTATCAGCAACATGTAAAGAAGCTAGAGACAACAAAATTCTACCTCAAACTCTTCACCAAGCATTAATTACTGCCTTTCCAAAGAACAATAAGGGCCTTATTACAATGTGCATCATACAGACCAATTTCACTCCTGAATAATGATGTTAAGAAACTCTCCAAAGTTAAATAGAAAGATCGGGAAAGTGTTTTCTTCTGTAATATTACAAGATCAAACTGGATTTATTAAAGGCAAACACTTAACTTCTAATCTTCGACATTTGTTTAATGTAATATACTCACCAAGGATCTTATTATCTTTGAATGCAGGAAAGACATTTGACATGGTTTAATGGGATTACCCGTTAACCACATTGCACAAATTTGGGTTTGGCCATATGTGAATGGATGAAGTTGCTGTATACCAGTCCAGAAGCCTCAAATTGTATTAATGTTATTTCAGAATCCTTCAAACTAGAATGTGGTACTTGACAAGGATACCCCTATTATCACTGCTTTTTGCAATCGCCATTGAGCCATTCCCTTTTATAATGCATCAGTGATAAAGGGGATTACCAGAGAAAGACTTGAACAGAAAATATTACTATATGCAGATGATATCTTACTGTATATATCATAACCATGAGCTTCTATACCAGTCGTGTTTAATGCACTAGCAAAATTTTAAAAGATATCTGGACTCAAAATTAATCATTTAGTCGATTTTCTAGCTCATATTAGACTGGACACCTTTCCCTTTGTTAATGTGCAGTTGTTCTTCTTGGAATGTTGATGCCTATAAATGGAATGAAAATCAAACAAGCTCAACATGTCTGGAATCAATCACAGGCAATTTGAGAAAAATCACTGTTGACAAAATTTTGACATCACTTTGCATGGCAAATAAACTACTTGCCCAAAAGATAAGCCTGATCCATACCAAACTTTAAGCAAAATGAGAATGAGCTCACAGCCCAGTGTGAAAGAACACAAAAGATGGTAGAGGAAATAGACACTGATAAAAATTAAAGGTAGTGAGAGAACACACACATGCAAAAGTGAACCCATTTTTGGTGTGAGAGCCACTTGAACTGCAAAAACGATAGCAGACTGGTAATGTGGACATGCTGCCAACCATTTATCTATTTAATCCGTGGAATATGTAAATAATGCTGTCATTTTCTAAAGTTTTTACTAGATCCTGAAAGTATTATATAGACTAAATGTAATATGTTATGCTTCCAACTGATTGAAACATGTCATTTTGCTTGTTATGATTAAATACTGAAGTTTTATATGCTGAGTCAGTGGAAAGGCACTTGTGTCACAGCATGTCTTCAGGTTGTTCTTGTTCCAAATAGAACAAAGCATGGAAAGTTGTGGACATACAATAAAGGAAAAAGAAAACTAATTAAAGTGTCTGTGACTGTGCGTTCTTTTCCTCTTCTGCTGTGCAGGCTCCTCTTATATTAGCTTGTGTAATTGGGCAGAGGTGTGATATGCATCTAAATCCAAGGTAAGAATGAGGCTCCTAACTGATGCTTGCATTTTCAAACAGACACCCTAATTGTCCCCATAGCAAAGCGCACTCGCACACACCAGCACCTGATTGAAGCCTTCACTTCCCGGATAATGATTCTTTATTTCAAATCAAACTGCCACAGACCATTCAACATGCATCCTTCCCCCTCAAGACCAACAGTTGCACAAGAAGGCTTCACACTCTTCCCAACCCAGTGCAACTGGTGGCCCAGGTCTGTGGAGTGGCCTTATCATTGCACTAAAAAAATAATGAAAGCACTAAAACAAACCCAAGCTTATCTTTAAACATAGGACATTAAAAGAATATGAAGCTTAAAAGACAGTAAAATCAGTAAGAAATAAATAGTCCATTAGAAGGTTCACAATCCTAAAATGTCCTCCTCAGGCTTGAGTCTGTGGGTTCATTTAAAATAGTATGGCGCCGAACCCATTTGCTGTTCTCTCTTCTGATTTTCGTTCCACACCGCCATGGCTCATCCCACCCTGCCACTATTTGTGATGGTCCATTTATTGGCTTGCCTAATTGGGTGCAGGTGTGATATGCCACTACATCCAAGGTAAGAATGAGGCTTGCATTTACACATGTATGTGCAATCAACCAGGCACCCAAATCAACCCCAAAGTGAAATGCGCTTGTTCACACCTGCACCCAATTTGTAGCCTGCACTGCTCAGTTATTCATTTAAAATCACACTTTACCACGGACCATTCACCACTGTGTCACCATAAAATATCAGTTTCTACTTCTTGTATTATTACATGTTCCCAGCTGACTGAAATGTGTTGTTTTGCTTTTCATTAACAAGCAATTGTTTTGTCCTGCGGCTGTGCAACCCTTTAGTTTGTTTTTTAAACATTCTTAGTGAAAATATATCCAAACAATAAATGCTTTGTGTCAAGAAATGATTTATTTTTGCATTCACTCAAGCTGTATTAGGCCTACTTTGGCTTTTGGGAGTAGGGCAGTAGGAATACACTGTCAGGATGCTGAGTTGATGGGTCATTAGAAAGAACTTAAGGATTCAGATGCCACTTGGTGTAGCTTTGACAGCTATAGTACTGAAAAAAAATATGTGCCAGTTCTAGTGGTATAGTGGCTATTGGACACTAGTAAGTCCATGTCTTGTTTCCTGTCCTATAAATGTTTTCTGTGAAATGGACATAAAGACACAGCTGAGGTTTAGAGAGGATCCACTTTGGAGAATTCATCTTTGCTATGTTCAGATGATGTGGTCATCTTAGTTTTATCTGGTTGTGATCTGTGCTGCATAGAACAGACAGGATGAGGACCATGACACATAAGAAGGAATTTAAGAACCTTTAGAGTACATGAGAGAGGATTACAATGACCAATGGATTGATGCAGTGGGGGTAATAGTGGAACTAAAGTACCAGATGGTGATGATGAAATATAATCTTAGTCCTTTGATGAAGTTCACAGTTTACTGGTCAAACTACATCCTCATACTTAAATACTGTATAATCATGAGAAATTATGAAATTGTGAGGATAGAAAGAGTGTGAGAAGCTAGCTAGACAGGGAGGACTCAAATTTAGACAGACAACTAAGTGAGAGCTAGGATATTTTGGAGGGATTAGATCTCTGAGATGGCTATTGGAGATAGCAGATGGCAGACTCTGATTAGACCTCATTAGCCTGCTACCAGCATGACACTCAGCAACAGAAGTGGATAAAAACTTTAAAAGATATTAACAAAGAAGCCATTGTGCTGCATGTACATATTAAAAAGCAGTGAGTGAGACAATAGCTACCCCTAAATGATAGATTAGTGTTTTTAAGAGACAGGCAGACTAGGGTGGGATTTAACAAAAAAAGGCAAATAAAAATCTCAAACTATACTGTGAATTTTATCAAATGATACTATAAGTTAAATGCACAGACATGTGGCTATTTACTAGGAGCTAAAATGAGGACATGCATGCGGTATATTTGACCTAGCCAGAGATGTCATGCAAAAGCAAGAAAAATGACAGGAGGATCCACTCACATATTTATCACATATCTGACTTAGAAGAGAAAATCAGAATCCACACATGCACCCTCAGAGGAATGCCCTTTTATTGGCTAAAAGGTTTTAAAAAGGCAAGATACCAGGAGGCCCATTATCACCAACATACTACACAGTAGCAGCATGCACTGCGGTGTTAAAGATCAAAAATGGTGTAAACACTCGGCTTCTGGTTTAGATGCATCCCTCTGTCAGTACTGCATAGACTAAATCCATCTCTGTTTTAGAGTTTTTTCAGTTCTAGAAATCTATATGGAACTGTAAGTTCCTGTTAACAATGATGATTGCTTTATAATCAAAGCTTCCTGCAGTTCATCTATTTCTAGTACCTCACTTCTTTTAGTATAATTTGCCTTCTTTCTGTTTGCTTATCCGTCTGTGTATTGTTTCTGTATATATTTACATGTGTTTACCTTTCTCTCACTATATGCACTAAATGGCTGATTTATTAGGTATACCATCTTGCTGGTACAAACAGCCTAATCCTCTAAAGAGTCAGTCACTTGGCTGCAACTAAATAGCATACTGATATGGTCAGCTGCTGATTAACCAAACATTAAAACAGTTAAGACATGTGATTTGTGTTGCTAGTGCCAGATATGGTGGGTCCAGAATCTCAGAAAAAGCAGTTCTTCAGATTTTCACACATTACAAGCTCTACGGTTTACAGAGAATCGTGACATCTACAAAAACACCAAGCAAAGGGCAGTTGTGTGTGTAACAATACTTTGTTAATAGAAGAGGTCAGAGGAGAATGGGCAGAGCTTTATGAAAGGCCACAATTACTCAGTTAACATCACTGTCTTGTTTTGTAGTTAAGTGCTGTCTACTGTAATTTGAAAATGGTGTCTCTAGTTTTACAGTTCAATAGTGATTCTCATATACTGTATGCATTAAGTAATGATTTTCTTAGTACAAAATAAATGATTTTGCATTATATATGAGTAATAATAAAGGCTTAAATATAGAAGAAAAATTACATACATATGTGCATAACTATTTAAAGCCAATGTTAAGTTAATACTTAAAAGTTTAAATATAGCTACATTATTCTCATGTACAGTACACCATACTGTGTGGAAGGGATTAGAACAGATATTCTATTTCAAAGTATGTGCTTGCAATTTAAGATGAAACCTCAATGAGATGAGTATGAAAACTCCAAAAGAAGGCAACTACAGTCAAGAATAGAAAGCCTTTCACTACACCTCGGTTATGTCTTATGAATTCAATTTATGCTCATGTTTAAAATGTGTGTGTCTGGTTATGTGGCTCAATATGATCTTGTAAATTTTCTTCACCCTTTTTGACTGGTCGTTTATTTTGTTTTGTGATATTAAATTGAACAGTATAGTTCTTTCCATGCTATGTCTTTCTTCTGCATGAATTAACTGAACCTAGTGATTCTCCAAAGTGGTGATGAGTTGCATGTTGGTCAGATATGCAAGTAATAATTTCACTGCATCGACCACTACTGCTTTGCAGCAGTGCAGTGTTAATTTTGACAATACATTTTGATTTAGCATTAGTCTTACTCTTCTGACTAAATTGCATTTTAGTTTTAGTCACATTTTAGTCATTTAATTATTGTTAGTTTTAGTCTAGTTTTAGTCAACAAAAAGTAAATTCATTTTTGCTGACAAAAAGTAAATTTATTTTTGTCAACTGAAAGTAAAAGTAAATTTGTCAAACAGTTGAAATCAGATGGATATCTTATTTCACATATATACTGCACCTCTAAACTATTAGACCAACATGCACACTAATGAGCTAAACCACATGTAGTAATTATTGAACATAAAATGAAGAGTAGCTGTAGAAAGGATTTACTCCAAAAGATCTTGGTCAGATAATGGCAGCTCTGGTCTGTCATCACAGTTTTCTAGCCCTCAACATGCTTCAGTTATTCTGCTATAAAATGTTACCAAGAGAAATGTTATATGACATAAGTGTTTTACTACATTCTTTGCAATTTAGGGGTTATGCTCGTAAACATGAGTTTGCCCTCAAAACCCAAACAAATAACACAAATGTAGTGTTTGCATATTCGTATTCAGCAGTGAAGTAATGCTGTTTTTGCCGTACTGCACATGTACATACCATATTAATTGGCAGATGCGCTTCAAGCACTTCAAGCACTGAAATCCTAAATACATTTTGTGTTAGTATTAAAAAATGGAGTAGCTCATTTCATCAATGATTGAGACAAGCCAAAAAGCACTTTACTTGAAACTTGCCTAGATTTTTATTTGCTACAACTGTTGTCGTCAGTGCCACTGTGCCCGTATGTGTAATTGGATGCGTATGAGGTGGTTTCATCCGCAGACCTGATCTATATCCACCAGTTACAAATTGGATGGTCGCATGAACAAACATCTAGATGTGCTCATTACAGTCAAAGAATTCCTTTATCGGGACTATGTAGGACACTATTAAAAGTGATTAATCCCCCCATCACTTCATCTGCTGTAACAATGCATGACACTACAAGCTAAACAGTTGCAACTTACATCTGGGGATGAGTGCATTTGATTGCACTCTCAAAGCCGCATTCATCTGTTTCTTAAGTAACTTGTAAAGGTATAAAACTGGCAATAGCAAAAACTTGTGTGTGCCTGTGTGTTTACTTTTTTTTCATTAATAAACACGTTTTTCCCAATTGCACGCTGCCATTCTCATACACGCAGCATTGCCAAACAAGACTTCTGATGTGTTTCTTTTCTATGTGTTCATACGATGCTGTATCATCACCCCATTCAAACGTTTTCATATGTAGATTTTACTCACATTTTTCTCAAATATTATTGTGCCATCCGAAGTTATTTTTATATTTTACTATCATTGTGGCATCCTTACTTGCAGCACACCTAAAATAAACCAACGCACTTGATGCATTAGTATTAGGAGGGTGAGTGAGAGCCAGAGGTAACAGTATTGGTGTTAGGCAAGTCACCACCTAGATAACATTACATACCTTGGCATGAATCTCAGGATGGCACGCCTCTAGACCCCTTTTCAGGTTTGTGGTGTTCTTTCCTGTGAGCTTCATTCTACATGGCTTACACTGGACTTTATTTTCATCAGTTTTGTAATTAAAGTTGATCCATATGCCCGACCGCCTTTTTTGCCTGAGGATAACGTTGGCTGACATAGCGGAATGGTGTGGAGCAGGATGATTTCCTGATGGTGCCCAAACTAGTGTTAGCCAATTACAAGCATGCATACAAGTTTTTGAAAATTGAACCTCTGCATTCAATCTTGATATTTGTTGGCAGACCACGTCATGTGTAACAGAGATGTGTATAATCCTCACATTGCTCATTGTTCAGTTGTCTGTTTGTAACATTTTCGTTTTGTTTAGTTTTCGTTCTCTTAAATCTTTAGTGCTTTTAAAAGCATTTGTCTTAGTTTTTATCATTAATGCCGCATTTTTATTTAGTTTTTGTTCCATTTTCATCACAGAAAAATGTAGTTGATGAGTATTTTTCATCTTAGTTTTCTATCAACTAAAGAAACATAGCAGCAGTGCTGAGCAGAGGGGTATCTCTGAGCATGTAACATGTCAGACCTTGAAGTGAATGGATTATAGAGGCCAAAGACCATAAGACCTTCCACTCTTGTTTATTAAGAAGATGAGGCTACATGGGAACAGGATCACCAAAACTACACGATTTATGTTTCCTGAGGTTAGCAAATCTCTCTGTCTGCTACAACATGCATGTGACATAAAACTGGAATTGATGGATCCATCAATTTAATTCTATTTAATTTTTCTTGTTAGGTGCATTCCCACTTATGTTCTCGGCATGCTACACAGTAATTGCCAATATAATATTAAAAATGAAGTTCAACACAAAACATATTATTTTAATATAAACAGAGAGACACTGCACAATATATACAGCCTATATACCAATATGTCCAACGGTTTTAAGTCTGAAGTCAGTTTTGCCTGCAGTGCAAGCTGGAGGTAGTATTGTAATATACATTTATGAAATCATAGATGAATAGACAGGTTGTTGGAACACATTGCATCAGTACTGAATGTAGTGCAGAAGTCACTCCATTCAACACTCCATTCAAACTGACCAAATTCAGAGTCACCATATTTTTGGAATGGGGGTCGAAACTGACGTAATCAGTGAAAACCCATACAAATGGACAGAATGTACAAGTGCCACATGGACCTGACCAGCAATGAAACCCCTTTCCCTGGGGCTATGAGGCAACAGGGTTATACCTATACTATGTGATAAATGCTACTGTCTGTGTCTTATCCTTCCAAACAATTAGAGTGATCAGTTTGGCTTTGGTGTGGTTGGTCAGTTTTGCTCTGGTGTAATTGGTCAGGCTTTGGAGACACAATTGATAAAGGAAGCACATGGTCAAGAGAAGTTAGGTCACACAAGAAGGAGTAAAGGTATTAGAAGCACGCTGAGAGGTGTCTTCAAAGTATATGCAAGAATATGAATGATGTTCTCACAGTGGGCAATGGGGGATCGTCTAGCAATGGTGCTAGTCAAAAAGTGGATAGGAGGCATGCAAGGTGCTTTGAAATGACAATCTGTGGTGCAGGCTGTGGGGGAACACACTTGAGAGAAGGAGCACAAGGCAAGAGAGGTTGACACAATGAAAAGCTTATGAGGAACTTGTAGGGCAAGAGATATCAAATATATTCAAAATTGTTCTTTACTCTCTTTGAAAGGTAACCAGGCTAATGTTCATATAATACTGTATTTAATGACTGACCGAAGGGTCATTTCCTTTAAAAAAATAACAATGACGCTAAGTTTGAAATTAGCTGCTTCACTATGACCCATTATTGTTTTTCTTAAAGGTTTGAAAGGAAATCACAATTCTTAAATACCAAGCTGCTTAAAATGCTTTTTTTTCCTCTTTATTGTGAAAGATTTACATAATGCCATTTCACAGTGGTTTAGTAAATGATGTATGATTAATAAAAAAGGTGAAAAATGAAAAAAAGATGAAAACATCTTTCTGTAAAAATACAAACTCCAAGTGAGATGTTTAATTATGCATAATACACTGTGGTGGGAATATTCACTGTAGCTGGTTTTGAATCCAATGATTTTGTAAACCTCCTGCGATAAAAGGGAGTTTTATGTGACCTCTTCATCCAGAAATACACCAAAGAGCAAAAGGCAAAAACATGGCACCTTATTAAAGAAAAATAGTATATGTGTAATGGTACGCAGAAGGGAGAACACATAATAAAAAGAAACAAGAAAAAAGAAAAAATAAGCAACCTGCAATATTAAAAATACTGATTCTTTAATGGAACTTTATTGTTCTTTATTGTATTGTGTGGTCCCTCATAGAACCATTGCTTGACAAAGCATCATTTCATTCTGGGAAGGGTTGACGACATATGAAGCTGGTTCTTTGTGATTGTAGGAAAAAAAAAACTGAAATCTTTAGTGTATGACCAAGCAGGACACTAACAAATTAAGAAACCTTAGCCTGTGTGATTGTAAGCAGCAAGAGTCCTATTAAAATCATGACCCATTGGTATTTCACAGATCTGGCCCTGGTTATTTACTGTTTGGAGCCTGTTGCAGATCTAAAGAAATAAAGGTCCTTTTTGGAATCTTGAAGGAGACAAGTCTTATCAGATCCAAAAATGATTCTTCTTTCTGAAGGCCCCTCTGTATTTATGTAACTAGATCTTTTCTACATGATCAGTTATCAAGGTCTCTAAAACCTGAACCCTCTTCCTCCTAGCATTAGAGTTCACAAATCAAATCTCTTAGGGCATTTAGGTGACTTTAAATCACTTCCTAAGATCTCTTCCAGACAAGCTTCAGAATCATTTAAAGGAGCTAGGACGACATTATATTTAGTCCAGGAACAATGGGTTAGAACTCCTTCTACTGGCCCTGAGCCTTCAGTTTTTCTTAGAATGCAATGTCTCCAAGACTGCTCCAGAGTCCCCTAATTTGTAAGAGATGTAACATGGAACTCTATTTTCTTTCCTGTGATAATATGTCATCATTGTTCAAGATGTTCTTCTTTCTGTCTTTAGCTTTTCCTCAGTCAAAGTCTTTACAAGAAGAAGGTCAGGCATCCCTACCAATAGGACAGTCGCCTGTCCACTAGTGCCATGCCAGAACATTACGTGCTTCCATTTTATCACTCTTCACTCTCTCTATCTCGCTCCAGTTATGTGTTGTTCTGGTGATGCTTCTGCACCTAATAACCCCCTTGCCAGGTAGAAAAAAAAATCCAACTTTACTTTGCTATAATGCCTAAATAACCACTATGGTTCTCTAATGTACTTGAACAATATTTTCTTGGAGGGTATTGGAACTCTGAGGTGTTGGGAGCAACATATACTGTCACCCTAAATCTAATGAAGACCAGAGATCTATATACCCTAAATGGAAAAAACTAAACAGACCTTCTTTTTCTTGTCAGTCTTAGAGCTTGTTACAAGGGCCTTGGCACTGCTTTCAATCAATGGTCATCTTCCTATCATCCTGTCCTCCAAGCTTCTCCACAATGAAGATCCAATTTAACAACATTCTTGCAAACTCATAATAACATATCTACCATCACTGGGACATCAGAAAATGTACTAGAATATGTAGAGAATACTCCACGTCCACACAATGACAAAATGCAACCTCAAAGCTTGCAGGATACTGAAGCCACTGTACTGCCCAATTTGATAAATTAACTAAAGGATTAGTAGGCTGAATAACTGCCAGATTAAATCAGTAGGGCCACCTAGTGGCTAAGGTGTTAAACTGTAAAGTGCATAACAACAGATTCAATATTTAAATAACTCTTTGTGTGGCCCTGGGAGGTATTCTGTTCATGTAGAACACTTTTAGGAAGTGTTCACTTTGAAAATTAAAATTTGATTGCTGAAGAGACAAATAGATTAGTTTAGCTTGGTTTATTAAGCTTCATGGAGTTTGGGCAAAATAAATGTCAAAAGCTCTTTTGTGTGTTTGAAAGTATGTGAAAAAAGATGATCTGGTGAATAATACATGAGGAAATTGAATCCTCTACACAAGCCACACAGAAATGAAGTTTTTGTGACAGTATCAGCTTAGATATGTTGCTCATTGTCCTGACCCTGAGCTGCTCAGCACCTACACAAGAAAGTCAGATTAGCAGCAGTCCAGCCAAGAATTTCCTTCCCAGCCATCTAAGAAGCTTAGTGCAAAACTATGATTGTGTTATATTGATAATACAGTATCTATCTATCTATCTATCTATCTATCTATCTATCTATCTATCTATCTATCTATCTATCTATCTATCTATCTATCTATCTATCTATCTATCTATCTTCTTGGCCACATCTCTATTTTTTGTTGAAAAGCAACACTGCCACCCACTGGTAAGACTCAGAAAAAAAGCAATGAGAATGAAAACCTTGGCGTTCTTTTTATGTACAGAGCTGTGTCTGCACACAAAACAATGTCAGTAGTCAGTTTCTCTTTATAACAAATAATTAAGGGGTTTCTTCTTCTTGCTCCAGCCTTCCACTTTCTTTCTTTCTTTCTTTCTTTCTTTCTTTCTTTCTTTCTTTCTTTCTTTCTTTCTTTCTTTCTTTCTTTCTTTCTTTCTTTCTTTCTTTCTTTCTTTCTTTTGAGATTTGTGTTCAAATTTTATGAAGCACTGAACAATACACCATTTAAAAATTATGCCATTGCTTTGATTTAAGAGGACAGCAAGATATTTAGAGTTGATTGTGTGTATGTGATTTTGTGGGTGGTTAGGAATGGCATTCTTTAGAATACTTTTCTTCCACTTATTCTATGCCAATTTTCCTGTCTCAGGTGATTTGTGTTATTTATCATTTTTCACAATGTTTGGGAATATTAGAAGAGGACATGTTTATAAGAAAGCTTGTTTTCCCTCTAGAGTAAAATTGTAGAAAAATATCAGCAAATACTCAACATATTTGATGACCCTGTGTGAAGACAAAGAGAAAGTACATTGAGAATTGAAAGAAGGGACCCCTCCTCATACAAATGGTTATTGAAATCTGGTGCCAAGACGCCTTTTAAGAACTAGTCAGATGATCTATTAGTATAACAGCCATGAACTGACCAAATGAATGTTCCAAACTCATGCCACTTCTGTCTTGTGACCTTTATGTTAACTCATCCATAATGAATACTAGATTGAAGAAAAAACATTTTTTTAATTCACATAAGTTTTAAAGTAAATCAAAGAATGAGGCATGGAACCACATTCACAACTACGGCACCAAGAAGAAGTGTTAGATTGTAGTTAAAGAGCACAAAACAATCAAAATTTGCAAAAGAGTAAACAAAAAAGTGTAGATATACTTTTTCACAGCACTATAGATTTATTTTTAGCAAGTAGCTAAGTAAAATTCTCAAAACACCTTCCAAAAGTTGATGACAATACAATGAATTCTTATGATCCCATTCTCAGTGATATGAATTCTGTTATGTGTATTATGATTTTCAGAAGGACATCTCTGTTGATTAGCTATGTCGTTCCACCAGAAGCAGTAGAGGAGTATTTGAACTCAGTAGCCGATTTAATGAGGCGCACCATGAAAAAAATAAAAACAGCTGAAACTTGGAGCAGACACACTTGGAAAACATGATTGACACTCTTTTGGAAAGAAGATGCAGAGAATAAGAAAGACAGGTGCAATAAAGAAGACTTCATTATGACCTTGCTGGTTTTACCTTATTATTATATTCATTCAAAATGTTTACTTCTGATATGCTAAACCTAAGGGTCATGATGTAGTGGAGTAGATATAAGGGAAAGGAGAGCCATGGACTTGGTATATTGCTCTCATTTTAGACATTAGAATCTCTCACAGCCAAATCCACAAACTGAAATCTCATATACTGTAAAATATGTTGGAGTGAGCAAAACATCTATAGCATCCCTACTAATAAACCTTTCATCAGCTGCCTCTGGTGTCTATGATTCTGAAACTCCATTTGTCTTGTAATCATGTGATTACAAAGTAGTGATCAGGACACATTTATTCTTCTTAACATAACATTCTCAGACCCATTTAATCTAATTCAGGGTCGTAAAGAGTCAAAGACTACTTTGGAAGTATTTAGTTAACTATAGGAAACAGCTCTTCATGAAGCACCAGCAGGGTTGTCTTAACATATGGGTAGCAATATGTACTGGCCAGGGGTCCCAGGAACATAGGGGCCCATGTTGTTTCTGATGCCTATATACAGTATGTGTTTCTGTTTTGGTATTAAAACAGGTTCCCCAGTGCACTACTTTGCCCGGGGGCCTGTGATGCTGTTAAAGTGGCCCTGAGTACCAGTTCATCTGACATAATCTAATGCCAGGGTGATTCAAAATACATCCTTGGAGAAAAACCCACACAAACTCTGCCCAGTTATGGTATTCAAACATGTTATAATGGCAGCGGTACTTATCATTGCTCAAATCTCCTTCCTCTTCCTTGTTTCTGGCTTGATATATTCATATTGTCTTTGTAACATAGTAGAGCAATTTGAGCTCCTGGTTGCCTTTAATGACAAAGCACTTTCATAAAAGACATTTTAACAGTATTTTGGCATTATTTCAAAGAGATATAGTTGATGTCTAAAATAAAGAAAAGATTAAACATTTCATTTATTTTCTTTTGAAAGATAAATTAACTGTAATCATGCATATGTTACTGCTGTTGCACTTTCAGCTTTTAGTGCAGTTAATTCTTGCTTCAATGGTTTTAATAATGAAAGTAGTTAAGTTCACAGCTGAAGGATTTTTGGAGTAGAAAAAAGTGCAATTCAATGGGCACAATAATTTGCAAGAAAATATTTCATTGTGTGTGATAATGCATTTTAGAAGGAGAGGCCAATCAGATTTACCTGCGTCAGCTATGTTGATATTCCAGCTACTTGCTTCAGCACAGCTGCAGTTTTTTTCTTTTTTTCTCTGTAGTGTTTCAGAATGAATTGATTGTAAATTGCAAATGCATAGTTTTTAGTTGTGAGTCAATATGATTCCAGTAGTGATAATGCATAGTACTTAGTCACTAAAATTACATTAATGTAATGTAATCCATACTCTAATAGATCCATCATTAATTAAGAATGCAAGAATCACACATAAAACAGGAGATATCTGTTAGAATGTTCATAATAATGGGAATTCATTTAGCTGTCCTGCTATCAATTTGCAGTGCTCTGCAAGACCTGGAATCCCATCCCACATTGGTTCCTTCATCGTGCCCAGTGTGGCTACATAAGGTTGGAGCCATTTATATTGAACAAGCAGTATGTTATTCCGTTAATTTGCTGAATCCATCCAATTTATTTCTATACTCACAACAGGTCAGAACTTACCAGGTTCCAAGACTGTATAGGATTCCTGTCCAATGGATGCAACACTCTCTTACAGAAAATTTAGAGATGGCAATTTACTGAACATTTTCTGGAGGAAAACCAGAGAGCCTGGAGAAAAACCCAAACAGACACAGTAAGAATTTGCAAAATCCATATAAAAAGGCAGAATGACATTTCAGTGCACAGTTCAGTTCCTTTACATGTCCAGGAATCGGGGGTCCATATTCACATTTCTCAGCTTTGTCAATGTTCATTTTCTGCAATGGTTTTAGGTTTCTCCCAACTTTTATTTTTTTATTGCCAGCTGGGAACTGACCCTGGTGTATGTGTTATCTCTGGGCTATCTCCTACCAGTGTGGATCAACTTCAGGTCTCCTACTACTACCAACAGTAAAATCTGGTCGAAAGTAGATATATTGTTTTATTCTATTTCAGATAAAGCTATTCTAATTTTTTGAAAAAGGATATGACTGACTTCAACCCAACTAAATATGAAAAACCCCAGAAGAGGAGTGGCAGAGAATACTTCCTGTAAAAATTATATACCCACACTAAACTAAAGCGTCCATAATTGTATGTAATTTCATTACATATAACTGTAGATGAAATCATGTAACAGAGGGAGTCAGCCATGGGATTTGAATCTGCAGATGCTGGTATAACATTTTAGCTGCTGGGCAACATTGGGCAACTTGGCATAAGCAGTAGATTCACATCAGTCCATCTGTTGTTACCGAGATTAGGGTCAATGATTTCCTGAATATTCTCCCAAATATAAAACACATGATCTGACTAGATGTCAGAATGATCTTTATCAGTCAGCACAAGCCGTTTACAGAGTTCACTTCTTGTCTTATCTTTGGCAATGATAATTGAATTTAAAGGTCAGCTGTTATTTTGTTGGAAAAGGAAAAAAAAAAAACAGACTGAAATCCTCTGATGTCAGAAGCCAGAGAGGTGACCTCTCAAAGTGACTATACTGTAAAACAGTGAAATTTACTATTGTGTATGTGTGTCAGAGAATATATGTATTGTATAAGGGTGTGTTCATACAGAATATGTATGTGTGTTTACAGGGTGGTTACTTTCAAGAAACCTGCATTAACAATGTGAAGGAAATTTTTGAAAAAAATCTGTACAAGACTTCCATAAGAGTTAGAGAGTGACAAATAATTTAACCTCAATATACATTTGTATTTCTGTATGTGTATTCACGTAATAGCTCTGGCATCAGTTTATCTATTTAGGTCATTCCTTTTGCATTGGTTAAAGTACGAGGCATAATGAACATCAATAATGGAAGTATATTCAAAGTAAGTTTTCAGAAAAATGGAGTGTGCCAGTAGTTAGATAGCACTGAAAGGGAAGAGACAATAACATGACCAGGAGACAGGCAAGAGTTAAAAAACAGAAAAGACAAACTGAGGTAAGCAACCAAAAACAGCAGCACTTCTAGTATTAACACAAGAATAAGGATTGTTTTAACAAAATTGATCCAATTCTAGAATATTATATATACACAAATGTTATACATACACACACCACCATATCAAGATTACCTAATATGTGATGTGACTGGCAATAGTCGTAGTAACCTTTAAACAATACGTCAAGTCTAGTCAAATGTCTTTTTGTTGTCATCTCATCAAGTACAAAGTACAGGGTGGGATAAAATTATGTGCCTTCAGGTCCACAGTGCAAAACAGACAACATACAATATGACAAGATCATGTATACAACATAAAACACAATTCACCATTATAATGCAATAGACAAGACACTGGGGAGTAAATCAATATGTACATACAGCAACATATAGTGCCAATTCAGTAAATGGCAATAACAGAAGGACTCAGGTCAATAGCTCAATAAGCTGGGTTGGCAGCAGCTTGGTAATAACAACATTGTGTTTTAAATTGTGCAAGTTGGGCAGATAATACATAACAGACAGAAGATATAAAGTGCAGTGTGCATTGACTTTGGCATTTTCAGAGGGATTTAGATAGTTTTAGATAGTAATTCAGAGGTGACAGTTCTGCAACGGGAAGTGGGGGTGCAAGAGCATTGAGGAGTTGTACAGCATGAGAAAAAAACTGCTATACAATCTAGATGATCTACCTTGATTTCTGCGATATTGTGGCAACAGCACAAAGAGCCTATGTGCAGGGTGGGCAGGGTCAGCTACAGTGCTGGACACCCTATGTAGACAACGAGTGTTATATGTCGCCTTTATGAAGAGAAGGGATACTCCAATAAGGATACTCCAGCCATCTTAATGATTCTCTGTAGTGACTTGCAGCCAGCTGCATTACAGTCTTCATACCACACCATGATGCACACTCCCTGTAGAACATGGTGACTTTGAAAGAAGAAAAACTTGTCTTTCTCAGTTGTCACAGGAAGTAGAGCTGTTATTGTGCTTTCTTGACAAAAGCTATGCAGCTAAGGCTCCAGGTAAGGTCCTCAGTAATGTATCCACCAAGGAACTTTATGTTTTCATCCCTTTCAATGATGTGACCAGTTTTATGGAGAGACTTCCTGAAGTCAACAACTTTTTCTTTTGTTTTGTCGACATTAAGAGACAAGTTGTTATCTTCACACCAGGCTGTCAGATATTTAACCTCTTCTCTGTACGCCAACTCATCTCTGTTACTGATGATGCTGAACTGAATTCAGTCCTACTCCACTAAGTTTGGATGTCAGCTTCTGTGAGATGATTGTATTAAATGCTGAGCTGAAGTCCATGAAAAGCAATCCACTGTATGTATTTTTTGTCCATGTGAGACAGGGTGATTTGGAAAGCCATGGAAATGGCATCATCGGTGAATAGATTTGAGCGATAAATGAATTGTAGCACATCCATTGAACTTGGAAGTTTGGCCTTGATGTGACATGACTGTTCTCTCAAAGCACATCCATGATAATTGATGTAAGTAATATGGGACTATGGCAAACTTAGCATTAAAGCACATAGGTACAGCCACTTGACTCAGAGATATATTGAAAATGTCTATGAAAACATCAGCCATCTTGACCTGTGCATTCTTTAATCTTTTATCCAGGTATGTTGTCCGGTCCTGCAGGCTTTATGTGGTTTGACCCTAAAAATGCTCAACCCCCCACCCCTAATTTGACTAATTTGATGGTTTCCCCACTAATGGTATATTGTTAAAACAAATAACCAGGCATAGGCACTATGCTGTGCTGTAGTTTATGGTCATGTAGTTCAGTGGTACCACTTACCTTGACCGAGCAATGAAGGTGATTCCCAGGCACTCATGTGTGATATTGTTTCTTAGATTATAATTGTAACTGATCTATTTTCTTAAAGACTTTCTTTATACAAACTGGTCCTGAAGAAGAGGGCTTCCCCCCAAATTGTATTGACTTTTTTCTAGAGATGCTGCATCTTGTGACCACTCTACATTATAATTGAATTACTTTTACTTGAGTCACCAACTCTGGACTTCAACAGACACAATACAGTGTTTTGCAAAAGTGTTTCTCATATACTGTTTAAGTCTTTTCTTACTTTTTATGTGTGATGTACATCAGATTTCTGCCTTTATATAGTTTTGGTAATATCTCTTTTCAGTTCTCTTTGAATCAGCTGCAGTATGCATTAAGTGTGGAATCGTCCCATGATGATATCATCTTAGTACATATTTACAGTAATACAGTAAGTCTATCTTTCTGGTTCAGTTTTAGTGTGCATTTGACCTGCACACTAGCAGGTGAAGGAGAACAAAGGTGTACACTAAATAAAAACTTGTATAACTGATTTAATACTGTTATATATGTTTAATAATGTTATAATGTTAAGACCTGCATGCATTATAGAAACTGCTACTGACACAAAAAGACACTTATATACAAGTAAATAAGGACCATTACAAAAGATATAAATCATAAAACACATATAGCATCTGTCCTGATTTGGACCAAAGGATAGTATGGTAATGAACCAATCATTTAATAATTAATATTAATAAAGTCAAACTGTCTTCTTGGTAGAGAAAAAAAGGATCTCCTTATACTTTTATTCTTCAGTATTGTTAAATGTTGTTTATAAAGTTTGCTTTTAAAGATGATGCATGTTTCTTCCATTATCCATTATTTCTAAGTATTATGGAAATGTCTTTGAAGATGTCCTCCAAGTCTGAAAATATTGTGGATGCTCTTCTAAAATCATTATTCAACTTCACCAGTATTTGACAAGCTGACTACAAACTTTTGCCTGCAAAATTTTATTACTTTGTGTTTATGTTTGGTGCACTTCTTTGTCTTTCTGGTTTCAACCTTCTCGTTTTGTTTTTTAGGTAAAAATGTAATGCCCTGGATCCACTCAGTTCTCCAATTGCCTGTTTTAATATCAATCTGAGGTAATATGACTAAAATATTTTTTCCACTGCTCATATGTTTTGCACCATTTTACAGCAGAAGAGAATTTTAAAGTGTAATAAGATGTTTATCCATTGCAACCAAACCATAATATCTTTTTCTTAAAAGTTACTAAGAGACTGTTCTAGATTTAACTTCTTGGGGTGAAAGTGTGGTCTCCATTACAAATAGGGCAGTTTCTGTTAGCAGATGTGTTCTTCATACTATGTAAGCAACTCACATATTGCAGTTATTACTGATTGGTACTCTTGCCTTAATAAATCCCATGATTTTTCCCTATGAGTGTTGATTCTAAATCATCCTTATCTTTTTTAATGAGGGTATCTTTTAATTAGACTTTCACTGACAGAAATCTGACAAGGCTAAAATACTTTAAATGACTTGGTGAAATAATTTGATTACATCTTGCCTGAAGAAGGGGCCTGAGTTGCCTCGAAAGCTTGCATATTGTAATCTTTTTAGTTAGCCAATAAAAGGTGTCATTTTGCTTGGCTTTTTGGTGAAATAAAAAACTTTAAGACTGTTTGCAGTTTACTAAAGAAGTCTGACGTTTTATCATATGTTCTGATGTAAACTGCTTTACGTGGAGAATAACAATACTGAAGTACAACAATACATTATTTCACATGCAAACAATACATACATGTACCAATAAAGAGCACAAAGGATAACACTTAAAATTTAACGATAATATTATTGGGAGATGGAAAGCCATCAAAAATATAGTATTAAATGCCAGACAGTATTCTGGCATCACTGAACACTGAAACAAACCTGGACAGGGCACCATTTCATCATTGGGCAGACTCACATGTAAAGTCTGCACACGATGACATGGGTCAAGTTATTGTTATGAATTAACCTAAAATAGACATCTTTGTGAGCATTCTAAAGAAAATAACATGCTGACATGGGAGGCCTGGGTTTCCAACGCAGTTTTTATATAGAATCATTTGCATTTCTTTTAAGAACAGTGGATATAAAATGATTTTAATGTGTGTTCCTTACATTTTTGTTTACTATTTAATAATAGCATCACCTTATTAAGTTGTTAATAATGTGTACTGAATAAGTTAACTTGAAGTTATCATGCTTGAAAAATGATTGTGAATATGCACTGTTTGACCTTTAATAAATACAAGGCTTACAGAAAGTACACACACTCTGCTAATTTCAGATTCATGTTTTGTGTCACTAAATTGACACTGTTTGGATTATGAAAGCATATGAACATCTAAAAAACAAGTTGAAACATTTGTTAATTTCTATCCTGCAAGATCCAGACCAGGGACGTGGGCCATCACATCCGGGCCATAAGGAAAGTAGGGAGGTCCTCCCCTGTTATTCCCCGGGACCCTGACAGAACTGCACTTCCGGATGCCAACTCCCAAGCACCCCTGAGAGTGTCTTGACTGAGTTCCTATATGAGGACCACTGCCACCTGGCGTATGGTGGATGAAGCCACTCCCGACTCTTGGCTTTTGCTGATTCTACCATTAACTTACCGGCGGGGAATGAAGTTATTTATTTAGTCTGCCAGCCAGTTTGTCTGTGATGTTGTACTGACCTACTGTCTGGGTAATGGCTTCTTCCCTGTTTCATCCAGGATGCCTGTTCTCCTCCTACAATGAAGATTGAGCTATGGACTGGAGTGGCTAAAACTTGATAAATACAAGGACTTTGGAGCCTCTCAAATCAATTGGTGTAGGACATGTCTTACACAATTGGGTGACGATGTTATAATAGACTTCTTATTTATTCTGAGAAACTGGAAATATTGCCAAGTGCTATAGTTCAATATATTCAGTTATTTTGCTCCAAGAGGACATCATACATCTTTGTAGCCATAGGGAAGGTGATGATAATAAAGTTTTCAGAGAAATGTTTTAGAACTGTACACACTTTCAGATTTCTGGACTCTTTACTACTTCAGGTACTTTGGGTTTTCCTGTTTTCTCCTGTATTCCAAATGTTGTACACTTTGGGTGGACTGGAACCCTAAGTCAGATCGGTATCAGGCAACGTGGAAGTGAGTGAGTCCTTTAATGAGGTCAAGCCTGATTCTTAGCTTATAGCCATCTAACCCTCTAAATGACCAGTATTGTGATAAGTGGGATGAGAAAACAGACAACTGTTTAACAAAAAAATAATAAATGAGTTATAAAAATAAGTTTGTATTTGTCTAAAGGTATTTTTGGTCCTAATACCAATATAAAAAAAATAAAAACATAATAAGGTTTTAGTTTGAGGTGACATAATGGTTAGCACTGCTGTCTCCTGGATCCAGCATTCTGTATTCAAATCCTGTGCCTGGCCATTATCTTTATGAATTCTGCACATGCCCTGTATGCCTGCCTCAGGTTTCCTCCCACACACCAAAGGTATGTAGGTTAGGTTAACTGGTGATCCTGTATTGGCCTTAGTATGAGTGTTTGTGTTTGCCAAGTGACAGACTGCCTTGCAGTGTCCCAAGATGGGCTTTAGCTATTTAAGCTGTAGCTTTTAGATGGTTTGTATATATGTGTTATATGAGTTAGGTTCCAATATGCAGAAATGGATGGATATTAGTAAGTAAATTTCAAAAATATATATAGTGCTTAAATAATAAAGTATTTGACAGTAATACATGGCAAGTGTACATGACTAACAACACACACTATTTAAACTGGATAAAGTGGGTACAAAAAGTTAATAAATTAATACATATAGTTAAACTCTAAAAATTGTGTTTTTTTTACATGTATCTCCTTTTCTTTCAAATATATATTACTTTCATATTTTTGCTGTGAATAGATCCTGTCCTGTTTTTTACTAATGACCTCAAACCCTGAAAGGAGCATTGACTTATTTGAACTAGGGACCTGTTTTCTAAGGAAGCACTACTTTAAAAACCTACCAAAAAAGTCATAAGTTTATTAGTGAAGTGTAAATGCTTTTTTTGAACATTTTGTGCATATCTCTAATGAGCTATAACATCAAATGGATTATAGTACAGATAGCAATTGAGCCAGTAGGAGTTAATAGATTGTGAAACGATTGCTCAGGTTAAAATAGCACGCCAGGCGACTCATGCTGACTCTCAATCAGTTTCTATCGAAATATCTGCCTCTCTGGCTGTGCTTAATGTCTGGGAGTTGAGCTGGAAAACAGGAACAGCGTGGATTTTAGGACAACCACTAATAGACAAGCTGTTTTTTTTTTTAATAAATATCTCAATTAAATTTTTACACCAAGATAAGCAGGCGCTCCTTTTATATGATGATTTCTCCCTTATAAAAGGGACAGGAGTCTCACCTGTATTTTCATCTTAGGTTCATAGAATTTTTCAATTTTGAGCCATGAAGGAAAACAAAAAACAAATAACTTTAAAAACCAATGGAATAAAAGAAAGCTTTTGCATAATTCCCAAGGCAGGTATATTTATTTCCCTAATGTGACCGCTGTCCTCCTGATAGCGTTTGGCCCTGGTTGCAGTTACTGATGCTTTGTTTTTCCTTCCTCAAATAAGGTCAATGTATTCTCTCGACTCCCTCTCTTGGCAGAGGCAGCTGCCACACGACATCTGTGGCAACCACTTGGTTTGTTGTTTTCTGACAGAAGCTAGTAGGAGAAAGCGGGGGGAGAACCTTGCAATGGATATGGTAACTGACAGCTGATCTGTGAGAAGAAGATGTAAATGGAACGTGCCAAGTTTGCGTGAGTTTGAAGCTCACTGCCATCTGTTTTCTCTTGCAAGAGTTGCACATTAACGTTAGAATCCCCGATGACAGTTTTCAAATTTAATGTAGTTACAAAGTAATAACTCTTCAATGATTTGAATGAGTGGGGTGGCGGTTAATGTTGTTCATTCATTTGGACTTCAGTTTCATTTTTTTAATTTGCACTGCACTGTTGCTCGAATAAGTCAGCAATCATTTACATGAATGCAGTACAGGCAAGTAATGATGCATTTAAAATATTTTAGGATTTACTTCCAACGTGATGGAAACAATTTTTTTAAGTAATTCAGGGTAGAAATCTGATAAGTGTTTATAAAAATAATAAAATATTTGATTTATGTTAGATTTAACCATTGATATCAAATCACATAAATTTTGACTTTTTTAAAAGTCTGAAACCTTAGACAGAGGGCATTTGCATTGTCTGTTATTACCAGGTCAGAATCTTTAAAGTTTTTTTTTACCTTTAATTCAGCTTGTCAGTTATGAATAGCACAATATAATGCAATATTGTGAAAACTATGTACAAACAGACAAAAGACAAAAATGTAAATTATTTTTTTATATTTTAATTTTAAAACAATGCAAACAACAGAAGGAATGCAATTGAATAAAACATTATATTTTGTAAACAGGTAAAAGTGTCCTGCTACCCAAACCCGACACAGACAGATGCAGAACACAAGTTCAGCACACGCATTTTATTTATTTTTCCTGTGGGAAACACCTTCCCCCATTTCCCACCTGTACAGCACAGTTCACATTACCAAAAAACAGCACAAAACACTCTTTTCTTCTTTTCCTTTCTCTTTCTCTTCCTCTCTATGTGCATCTACTGCTCTTGGCAAGCTTGTCCACCCCCTCCCAATTCTGGCTTCTGGAGTAGTGGCAACTGGCTCCTTTTCTAGGGCACCCGGAAGTGCTCCAGGTGTCCAGTAACCTTCTTCTGGCAGTACTTCCAGGTTTGGTGCAGTGCTGCAACAAAGGACTCAGCAGTACCTGCAGCACCCCTTGGCTGCACCCACAGAACCCAAAAGTGCTGCACCAAACTCCAACTCCCAAGGAGCCACGTGGAAGTCTGAAGTACCTCTGCAACTCAGGAGGGCTGCCACCTAGCGTTCCATGGGAGATAAAACACTGAAAATGCTCTCTCCCCAGGTCCCTCCACTGTAGAGGCGTCCCGGCCAGGTAAGGGCCCCGGCTGTCCGCCTTCAATGCATATGCCCACTTTTTGGTATCCACCTAGCATTTTTATTTATTTAGATTTTTCCTTCATGGCACCTTCTTGTATTTAACTGTAAAACAATGATTGATTACAGTATTATAATGTGCCTGCGGTGGGCTGGTGCCCTGCTCAGGGTTTGATTCCTGCCTTGTGCACTGTGTTGGCTGGGATTGGCTCCATCAGACCCCCGTGACCCTGTAGTTAGGATATACAGTAGCGGGTTGGATAATGGATGGATGGATGGATGGATTATAATGTGCTTTATGTCTTCTAATTCAGCACAAATTCAGCTTTCAGTTCAGGTCATGGATTATGTACAACAACTTCAGGCTATATTGAAACTACTATAAAATATAATAACAAAATGGTTCACAATAAAGATAAAATGGAAATAAATCTCAAATGTGTATGTCTAACCTCATTCAACATTTTACAATAGACACCCATTCCATTTGAACAAAGGTACAACAGAGAATGATGAGTTAACAGAAAGTACACAATACCAAACCATGCTCAGACACAAGTGGCACATAGACTTTATGCAAAGAAATAAAATGAAAAAAAAAATCATGAAAACAGCAAAGGTAAAGGCATAAACTTACATATATGTTTAGCCTTTGGGGTTGTGGATTTATGATCACTGGAACTGCCTATTTGCAGGTTTGTTATCAAAAACAAATAAATATCTTAGAAAAAAAAAATGTACATACTTTGCACATTTTAAACATACGCATGGATATCAGAGATGTATTTTATGCAACACGGATTGTTTCTCATTGTTCAGAATTAGTCACCATCAGTCACCGTTGAGTTTCAATATTCAAGATGTACTTTCTCTACAAAAATTATTAAATTTTTTTCTCAGTTACCACTACAAAGTGCATGGGGTAAGTAACATTTTAAAAAAAATCACTTTTGGGTGGAGTATTCCTTTAACGAGTCAACATTAAAGAATATAAAAAAAAAAAGACCAGGAAATTTGTGTGCCCATTGCTATAGCTACCCCAGCGGGTGTAATGACCCTGTATGTTACTGGGCAGTACAGTACAGTATCTTATTGTATATATAAACATCTATGCGTGGAAGTGTGTGTGTCTCTCTGTCCAGCTTGGAAGTGACAGGTGGAGTCGGAACAAGGGCTCCACCTCCGGGGAAACAGAAACTCACTTAGCTGCTACACAAGTGAGGCCAGCATGTTGGCAAAACGAAACCTCCAAAGACATAGTCATTCGCTTAGCCGCTAATACAGAAGCGAGGCGAGCACATCGGCAAAACGAAACCTCGGAAGAAAGACAAAGTCACTTACTCGCTAACATCAGCAAAACGGTATACCTTTTACTTTTCCTCCCGCTGCTAATGCACAAGCAATGTGAGCACATTGGCAAAACAAAACCTCCTTGCAGAGAGATGCCCAGAGTAGTTCCTTTCAATTACCTGACATCTCTACATTTCAATTTTTTTTTCTGACGATTTCAATAGTTTCTATGACCCCAGGCTTTTTACAGCACAAGCTTACACAGCTAGTATAGTATAATAATTACATTTAATTTTATTGTTTTCTGGTTTAATAACTGTACTGTATCGTCTAGAATTTATTAAATAATCAACTCAATGTTTACAGTATTAGGAGGTGAGATGGTTGGCCCAAAATGTATTCATGAATTTTTGCATTCTCGGGGGTCCTGTGTCCCTAACCCTTGTGAATTACAAGAAACAATTGTAAACAACTTACATACATAATTTGTGTCTTAGACTGAAGTCATTACCAAGAAACACTAAAGAGAAAGAAAATGTTTTATGTTCTTTGTTGCCTTCCAAACACATTTCTGTTTCTGCTACCGTTGTAAATGCTTTCTTTCAGTGATTTTGTGTCAAAATACAAAGAAATACATTGTCAGAGGGATGGGACTATAATTTATATCAGAGGTTTCATTTGCATTGACAAGGCATATACACACACATGTCATGTTGTTGGAAACATCAGATTGTGTACTTTTTTGTAAAAGGTAACATGTCTTGATACATTGCAACAGCATATAATAAAAATAATAACTTTAAAAAGGACTCGGATAACACAGTGGCTGTCAGAAAGGGTTAAATAAGTCAATAATCCAAACAATAAATTCAATAAAATAAGTCAGATGGAAGTGAAATAGCACGGCTAAGTCAAGAAAGAGCAAAATCAGGAAAAAGAGGCCAAAAAAGGAAACATTTAAAACCCAGGAAATTCAAACAAGAACACAAATGCTAGAAAAAAAAATCTAAACTGAAGACACTAGAAAAAGATACCAAAAAAGGCCTGCTGTAAAATGGATTATATCCAATGCTCAAGTAAACAGCATCAACATTTCCCTAATGTATGCTCACTGCCCCTCCATCATGAGACTGCGGTGTAATAAGCATTGCATGGCAACAGAGATAGATAGGACTGACTTGTAGAAAGTAACATACAAAGGAATGGAGCTAGATACAGTATGGGGCAGCAGGCTGTTCCTGATATTATGAGGAATATGACATTTACCAAATTAACGAATGCTTCCTTGAAAAAGAAGAAGTTGAGCTGGTATCATTAGAGAGTAAACAATAAGACTAGTATACAACATAAACACCAAGGTATTATCAGTAAGTGAGCTGTCGCGTTTGCATTGACCAATCATATATGGTTGGTATGCTTTTTCTACAAATAACTCAGACCTTTGCCCATTAATTAACTTGTCATCTAATTAAATTAAGTTAAACATAGTCAGAAGAACTAAAGTAATTGTTTATATCATGGTGGAGGGCAGGAAGGTTTCAAATGCTTTCTTTCCCTAGAATAAATGAATGGATCAGTGTTATGATTGGTATGTCTCAGGTCCTGATCATCATTAAATGAGGAGCTTCTTACTGACAAAGAAACTAGAAATGAGAGAATACACTTAGAAGTAGTTCTGTCTTTCGGAATTTAATTTATGAATGTAAGAATGGGCCCACTTGCTAGGTCTTCCCAAAAGCAGAAAGAAACTTGCTTAAAGCAATTGCTTCAAACATATTCAACCTTATATAAAGCAAGTTTAGTTTTTGTCATTTTATGGTGGCAAGCATAGTTTGTTTAGTTGAATCTTTTCTAAATTAAGTTTCTGCATGAAAAAGGAAATACTTCCCTAGGACCATTTTCAGATCATCAGTTTTTGGGAATTATTTGTGACTCTCGTGGTAAACATATAGGGGCAGAAATCTTATGTTGTTATGTTTAGCATTCTTGTTTCTTTGGACAAAACCTTCGAATGATAGATGTTTTTTAAGGCAATGTAGTGGATTCAGAAAGTATTCAGATTTCTTCACTTCCTGCACACTTCATTGTGTAGTAGATTTCATTTTAAATGGTTAAAATTGCCATTTTTGCGCTTCAATCTACACTTAGTATCTCATAATTAATGGTTTACAAATGTATTTAAAGTTAAAAACTGATAATTTCTTATTCATGTAAGTATTCAGACTCTTTGCTGTGACAAACCAAGTAGTGGTGAGACACTTTCTGTTTGCTTTAGTTCTCCTTGAGATGTTTCCAGAACTTCACTGGAGTCCATCAGTGGTGAACTGTATTGATTGGGCATTGTTTAGAAATGCACACAACCATTCTTATGTAGGGTCTCAGAATTCTGCACTGCACTTCAGGACAAAAACCAAGCCATAAAGTCCAAGGGACTGTCTTTAGACCTCTGCAATAAAATTGTGGTAAGGCATAGATCAGGGTAAAGGTATTATCACCATTTCTAAAGCTTTGTGTGATCCCAGAATCACAGCAGCCTCAATATTTGTGAAATGGAAGAAATGTGTAACCTTCCTAGAGTTGGCTGACCAACCAAACCGAGTAACCAGGCAAGAAGGGCCTTAGTCAAGGAGGTGACTGAGATGGAAGAACCTGTTGGAAGAATGGCAATCTCAGCAGCTCTCCATCAATCAGGCATTTTGATAGAGTGGCTAAAAGGAAATGGAAAATGACAGCCCACTTGAACACTTGAACAAAAAATTATCTGGTCTGATCAGACAAAAAATTAGATCTTTGGGAAGAACTTCAAGCACCACACCTGGCAGTCCAGGCACTGCTCATCCCTGGCCTGATACCATCCCTATAGCAATTCATGGTGCTGACAGCATTATGCCAGGTGGGTTGGACAGAGTCTGTGGAAATTAGTAATTAACCTTTTAAGAAGTCAGTTTATATGGCAAATCAATGAGTATCAACGTCAAATTTTCCAACTAATCTGTTCAATTATGTTTAATTTGTTTTGATTATTTTGTTGTGCAAATAAATCAAATGAAACAATGAAATAAATGCACCATAATGCACACTCCCCATTTCCTTCAATTGAATTAACCTAGTTAAGACTTATTGAAAATCTGACATGGTCTTGTAAAAACTCCCACTTAGAGTTATAAGCAGTTCAGCAGCAGTGGAATATAAGCTGAAAAATCAGACTAATGAGGAAATGTGCTGCATTTGTGAAATGATGTGTGAAAATGTCTCCCAGAGGCACACTAGAAAACAGATATATGTATAAAGTGTGTGTGAGCCTGTACAAACATCTATAATGTGAAGCATTATTGCTGGGTGTACGAAGTGACCACTGATCATTAAATCATAATTGCTTAATACAATGAAATGGGATCCTCTGCATATAATGCTATCTGTTCAAAACTGTTTCAGTTGTCATGCACATAACATCATGATGACATTTCTTCATGCAGAATGATAAAAATTACTGTATATCTTGCTTTTATGGCCCCTAAATTGAATGTGGCACTCTAACTTCAATTTAACAATGCACAATCCAGTGACCCTTTAAAGCACTGTAGTTCTACAGATCATAGAAGTGTACATGTGCGGGCGCTTTACTACATTGTTAGGAGAGTGTGAACTACACCAGTTCAAGCATGCTAGTTTTCATGGGTTTTCTTAATGTTCAGATGTATTTTGAAGCAAATAAAAAGACACGGGTCTTTGCTTGTGTTGTAGTGCCTGAGTGTTAAGAACCATGAATGCTTATAGTCAAAAATATATTTATGCCTTTTTAGTTCATTGTAATCTGTTGTTACTTTGGACTATGTTTGATCTCCATATTGTTACTCATATACTTATCTTTGGGACTTTACTAGAGAGGAATAGGCATTGAAACTCTACAAAAGTAAGCAACTGTAAACAACCACCATTTGTTCTCTCCAGGGGCCTCATGTATAACGCCGTGCGTAGAACTCACACTATAACATGGCGTAAGCACAAAAGCGGGAATGTGCGTACGCACAGAAAAATCCAGATGCAGGAATCTGTGCGCACGCATACTTTCACGTTCTTCCACTACATAAATCCCGATCAGCGTGAAAAGTAACGCACGTCCACGCGCCTTCTGTCCCGCCCCAACTCCTCCCAGAATTACGCCTCTTTGAATATGCAAATCAATATAAATAGCCTTCTGTGAAAAGACAATGGGAAAAGCACGGGGGAAAATATAAGAATTTCAGCGAATACCAAGTGGAGGCAAAGGAAAAACGTACTATTTGTTGGTTTAAACAGTGGTATAATCAACAAAAGAAAGTTGATCGAGTGACAGAGTGTCGGAGAAACTCGAAAGATCCAAGTTCACAAAGTCGCACAGTGCCCGAAATAAAAAAGAAATCACATATCAAAGTCGCCGTGAAAAGGCGAGTCGTAGCCCGCCGTCTGAGTGTCATATGAAAGCTTATTAGGGTACAGACAAAACAAATAGGCACACAGTGGGAAAAAAGCACGAAATGTCAACTTTAATCTCGAAATTTCCACTTTAATCACGTAGTTTATTTTGCCATTAAAGTAGAACATCATAAACTTCATCTTAAAATCGTTTATTTTACGAGTTTCTCAAGTAGCACGTTAAATGCTTTGTTTTGTATTTGATCTTCTATGTGCTCTATGTGTGTGAATCACTACCTGCTTCTGTTCTTTCTCTTTCTCCGACAGGACACAGAATCCATTACATTCGTGATATTACAGCTCTCTGAATAATTAAAATACTGAGATGTATACGTGATATCTTGTTCATGATGATAGGAATGAAAGCATGTTATTAAACATGGGAACACGGTGGCGCAGTGATTGTTCATATCTCACGCAAGAGTCTTGCTGCGCCATGTGCGACCTTCGATTAAATAATTTATTACAGCAGTAATGTCTCTTTCAAACGTACTAACCTCCAATTCCTGTCCTAACTTTTCTTTCTCCAAATACCCAATCGCCACATAATCAGCTCTGTAATAGACGTTAAGCCATCTGTAAGCTTAGAATGCCGATTCTTCAAAACTTTTAAGGAACATTGAAATATCTTCGTAGTACATGTTTAATTATTCTATCCGTCTATCTTTCCAGTGTCGCGTCAGCGCAAGAATACAACGCAATGCAGGAACAATCCCTGAACTAGCTAGCGCTGCGGCACCATGTCCTCACATGTTTAATTATTAACAATACAAATTATTTAAATGAAGTTAAAGTTTTAGCTGTATAATATAATCAACATTTTTTGCTGCATTTCATCTTAAAAATGATATCATCATATGTAAATACACGCTTCATAAAGTGGCGCAGGTTGTGCAATATTATAACTGTAGTGCAAGTTTACAGTGAGGTAATTGTACTTATAAGTACAAACAGTTCTACAAGGAGCACTTGATGGACTGATTGAGTGCGTTTAGAGTTCTTGGGATGAAACTTTTTCTAAACCGCGAAGTCCGTACAGGGAAGTCTCTGAAGCGTTTTGCCTTGGCTCAGGCAGCATCTGCTTCATGCTGTGTACCGATAATTCTCTTTCCGATCAGCTGCTGCTGTGAGTCCCCACTCAGATACAGTGATATAAATACTCCGAGTGGTGCAGTGAGAGTAATATGGAAAAAGATGATCTGCTGTGGCAACACCTAACGGGAGCAGCTGAAAGAAGAAGAAGATGCAGTGAGAGTTACAACGCTAAAGCAGTTATGGTATTTGGAATACTATGGCTATTTCTTGGACCATTATATTGCTGCAGGTTAATTACAATCAGATGCATTACACTAATAAACAATATGCAGTTAGTTTCAGTGTATTTATAAAGCCGCGTCAGGAATGTGGATCTAAGAAAGAAAGGGTGATCACACAGGAACAGTAGCACTGCTTTGACACTGGGTGCCTCCAGTCTGCAAAACTGAGCGGAGAAATTGCGTACGCCAAGGTATATGAGGTACTGTGGAAATGTGCGTGGCTTTACGCCAAGTTTAGGTTTTATACATCGCGATTTGAGCGTGGAAAGGTTCGTACGCAACATTTCTGTGCGTACGCACCGTTTATACATGAGGCCCCAGGTGTTTTGCAAATACACATGTTTATCATCCTGAAGTCTTCCTTTGTTCATTATTTCAATTCATCTACACTTCATAGTTATAGTTAACTATGGTGTATGTGTGAATGTACTGTAGTATCAGTGGAAAGCTGCCTAAAGCAAAGAGATTTACTAGCTTGGCATAAGCAGACAAAACAGTTATCTTCAGACCTGAGCTTTAGTCAACACCTGTGCCACTTACCAACACAAGTGTGCACACTGCTTCTTTTCGAAGGCATCCCTTGTAGCCCTGTAGAAATGTGGAAATCAATAATAGTAGGTGTTCTTAACAATATACCTTGGCCCAATCAGACAATATACTCTTGCAGCATGTGCTAGCTGGAATAGGCTTCAGCACCACCCATGACCATGGTCTGGATTAAGTGGGTTGAAAAATGAAATCACATTTAGTTCACAGGTCACAATAGTGAGTTTGAACACTTCTTAAAGGATCTTCATTTTGGTTTGTTTCCAAAGCAATACAACATTTTTCAAAGTTTGAGATGTTATTCAAACAATATTTACAAATTTACTGTTAGTGCAAGTCTGAATGAGCCATTAATTAATTTTCTAGCCAACTTATCCTGTTGAGACCTGCAGGAATCAGTCTCTATGTAAGAAGTACTGAGAGCAGATCAGAATCGAACCCTAGATAAGGTGCTAGTCCATCAGAGGGCATACCAATGCAAGCATGCACACTCCTGTCACCAGTTAACCTAATGCATACATCTTTGTGGCAAAAATAAAATCCATGTGACACAGAGAGAATTTGTAAATTCCACACAGACACTGCCCAGGTCCTGGATTAAAGTCCAGGGGCCTGTTTTATAAAACTTTGCATGATTCTGAGCATGAATATACACATATGGCAAAAAACAGGAAAATACGCACACCAAAAAAAATCAGATTTATGAAATCTGGGGTACACACATTTCTATGCAATTTACCCCTTATAAATCACAATCTTCTTGTAGATGTCCATTCTTGAATGCGCCTCAAATCCCACCCAGTTCCACTTTGAAACAATATATGAACCATGCTAATCAACTTCATTTATATGCAATCACAATGCTGCAGACCTTCATTGGCTGGTGGTGCAGCCACATGACGCATCCAGTAGTGTGAGATAGAAGCTCTTGTCTCTAAATTAAAGGCATGAAAAAAGCCTTTATTTGTTGGCGTTGACCAGGTGTCAGTAAAATACACAAATTATTGAATGGCAACATGTTACTGCTGCTGTAAATTGCATGAGCTCCAGCTGAAAATAAAAACAAAAAGGGATCAGATTGCTGGTGACAAAGCAGATTGCTAGTTGCCTGCACAGCGCGTGTGTAACAGGAGGGAGGCGGTGGAAAAAACATATTTACACTCTGATCTTGATCTGTGAATGGCATCTGTAATTGGATATGCCTTTTTATGCAAAATTATGCTAGAGCAGTTCAGACAATTGTCAGTCTTATCTTGGCATTACAGATGACTTGAATGTATCTACTTACTGTTAATAAAAGCAGTTTCATTTTTGCTAGGTGCCCTTCTTGCAATATGATTGGATTAAAGTGCTCTAATTACATTAGGAAAATGGTCACTGGTGCAAATGGCCTTTTTATTTTGGTAACAACATGTTATGTTATATGTATGTGCACCCACATGATTTGAAAACTGAATGTAGAAATTCATCAGTCAGTTAAAGGTTTCAGCACAGCAGGCACGACTGAGTGATGTTTGACTAACATATTCCTGAGATGTAGGCCAGTTCCCTGATAAGTGACATTAGGTGGTCTAAACTGTTGAAAAAAAACAAAAAAGTTCTTCAGTGCAAATACGCAGCATTGGTCCTCATAAAAGGGAACTAAAATACTGTCTGTGCATCATATTCATCAGATTTGAGCTTTAACATGTTTGTCATGTCAACGCACATTATAATAATGACTCAGTGATATGAATTCATATACATATGAGTTATCATTTATCTGATTTTGCTGCAATTCTGTACTTGATCAAGGGTGTCATCACTGACACCCTTGCCAGTTTCTCCAAAATGTTTTGTACACAGGGGTCAGAGTTGTAGTAAATATTTGCATGTTCCTCCGTCAAGTTCTCGTTTATAAATCCTGACATTTGTGTGGGAAGTTGTGTACTCACATGTGAACCATTTTTTAGTGAGTATGCATACTTTATAAGTGAGGCCCCGGGACTCTGGAGCTATGAGACAGCAGCAATAACCATTGTACTTCTGTAAACTGTCATGTCTGCCCATATCATTAAAGAGCAAGACTAACCGTTTAGTGCATTTTTGTTGCAATGAGGGAATATTTCAGCTGTAGTTAGAAAACAAAAGCATTATGGTCCTGATTATATTAGATGAACACAAAAAAGAATAAAGAAAAACATAGCTGGACTCAAATTGTTATCATTTGCTGATTCTAGTTGTTGGCATGCATGTGCGATTAGGAGGATGGTGTATGGACCAAATGAAGGTAATTCCACGCCAGGCCAGGGGGTGGTGGGGTGCACTAAACCTTCTCCTGTTATCTCTACAGACCAGCCACAGGTTGCAACCTGTCTGACTCATCATTGAGGCTGATGTCACTTCTGGTTCTGGCAACTATGCTGATGGCACTTCTGGTTCCGGCTTCTAGGCTGACGTCACTTCCGGTTCCGGAGCCTAGACAGACATCACTCCTGTTCTGGCACCTAGGCTGACGTCAGAAGAAGGTCACTTCCAGTTCCCCTATGTCACATCCGGCCTAGTCACTTAAAACTGCCATCTTTCCAAACCTTCAACAGTTCATGTCTGGACTTCAAACAAGACACTTTTGTTGTGAAAAACCCAACCCATTGCAGCCAGGGATAATATACGGGAGGCTGCCCCAAACTTTTTGAAGTGTGTCGAGTCTGATCCTTTGACACTGTCTATAGTGCTGCTGTCAGTTTACTTTGTGATGAAGATGTTATGCCATCACACCAGAGATTTACAGTTTGGAGAGAGACATATATTTGAAGTTTGTGTGAGCTACAAACAAAACTTTAATTGTAGATGTTTCCACAGTATTTACATAGTATCCTTTACATTATAGCCTCTTCTGCCACCTTCACAATTGCAATGTTATCATTTACTTTTAGAATATTTCTGTACACCTTAAAGGTGTTCTCTGCTTAGAAAACTGTTTGGTTTTAGCAGTAGCAGAACTAACTTGGGGTGCCCAGGTCACAGAATGATCCTTCTCTGGCAGTGTAGCCAAAGGAGAACTCCTTTTGTTATGTTGGCTGATCAAGGGGTTTTATTGAGGGGGTACCTCTTACTTACTACCCTTTGTCTTTCTGTTTGTCTCTCTTTTTCTCTCCTTCTTACTGAGCTTGCCTATTCTCTTACAGATGTTGTCTGCTGTCTGTCAGATTAAGAAATTGGTGCTTGCACTGCATGTACTTGTATTCTTCACTGTAAAAGATGAATTAAAATGCAATGTCAAAATCCAGCCAATAGAGATTCCCACAGGCCAAACCAGCAGTTTTCATGGGATTTAATTAATGCTAGAATGTCTGTAGACCAGAGGTGAGACTTATGAGTATAATATGTGCTGTTAATGATCTTCTGTATGTTTAAAAAAGATTTTTTTAAGTGTGACTTGTATTTTTTTAAACATGGTATATTTTATGTTTGAAGTTCAAACTAGGAGGCTTTGTTGTTGTGGAAATATGCTAATGCTAATCACAACCAGTCCACAGAGGATGCTATATTTCTTGCACTTCATGCCATCTTGGCACATCAAAATAATAAAAACTGCTATGCTGGAGTTCTTTTTATATATAAGTAGCTCAGCATTTAACACAGTTATAGCAATACAGCTCACCAACATTCTCCTCAATTTCATATTGGACTTCCTAACAAATAGATGTTAGCGTGTGTGGACAGGAAGCATCACATCTTCCATTTGTACTGTCAGCACAGGCACTCCACGGGGCAGTGTGCTGAGTTCACCTTTCTACTCTTTGTTTATCTCTCGCTGTGTGGTCAGACACAGACCCAACTCCATCCATTATGCTGCTACATAAGAGAAATTCCCTTTGCCAAAGCTGGATAATCATTTACTTATGACATAGCTTGAAAGTATATTTCTAGATTGCTATCATAATATTATCCCTGTGACCTGAAAATGAGTATGTGTAGGAATTAATTGTAATGTAAGTGTGAGATGAAAGGTAGCAATGAGAAGCTCATGGAATAATACAGGGGAGCTAAATGATGAAAGGGATTCCTGGCCCCCTTTGCAAAAAAGAGAAGGAAAGGCCATTGAGGGCTGGCAGTTGGTTAGAACACCTCCAGGCCAAAAGAAGGCTTCACATGGCCCAGATGTATGATTGTGTGGGATGGTACAACATTTACATAAGAACTAATCACCTCAAACATGTCCACTCATACCACCCTTAAAATGTCTTAATAAGATCTACACCTTAAATTTCTAACATGCAAAAGACTATCAAAGCATATTGCATATTAAGCTTTTATTATAAAACTTGTTTGGTGGCAGTACATGGTTCCAGACTACATGAATTCGGAATGTGTGCTCAAGAAAAGTAGCATGGAGACAGCCTGATAGACCTGTCAGCTAAAGGCTCTTGGCTGCATAAATGCCAGTGCCTACAAGAGGGAGTTTTAATCTGTTGCATGAGTATTGAGCCAAGACAGACATATGGGTGTTTGGATAAAATTGAATTTAAAAGTCATATGAGCAGATGAGACAGAGGCACAAAATCATTGTGTGAAAGAAAAAATACCCGGAGATGAAGGTATAAAAAAGGCTTAATCAAAAAACAGACACAGGTCTTTTAGGAACAAAACCAAAATAAGAGTCAAGGTGAAGGCAAAAATCAAAACCAATCCAACCTGAAATTATTGTTGTCCTTTGATAACTGGTACTAGAAATATTAATAGAGAGTCTTTGATCAAGCCGAAGGATGTCTCTATTTATTAGTGGAAGCACCAATGATATCATACATTGCATCTCTCTCGGCCACAAAATGAATTCAGCGTGTGTTCAAGGCAAAATGGTCTCCTCTGTAACATCCAAAGTGGTGGACAAAAAAAATTAAAAAAATTTAAAATGTCCAGAAAAGAAATATAATGTGTCAAATTTTCTCAAAACAGGGACAAAAATTGATAAAACACAGAATTATAACATAAGACATCTCAAACAGGAGGTGTCCATAAATGTACAGTTGGAAAAAAAAGTTGCACTAAATGCTCTCTGATATGTGGAAGGGGTTAAGATGTTAATGAATGAAGGAGGTGAAGTAGGAATTTGAATACTTATATTGTAGTGCTGTAAAGTTGGATATGTGAGTCTGCTCAGTACTAGACAAACAGGGGTGCAGGGCTAATTTAGGTAGGATCAAAAAGTCAGCATATTTTTATCCCTTTTGTGTTTTTTATTTTATTTCAAGAAAGCAACATAGTGTACAATCAAGCAGATAAAATTTGCATATGGTATAGAAAAAATAACATTAAGTCACCAAAAAAAAAGAGAATTAAAAAAATGAAAATATACAAAAAACAAAACCTAACAGAACAAGAATTCAATCCCCACCCTAGAGAAAGAGAGCCAGGAGCATTCTTAATTCTAAATTAAGAATACTATTCTTAATTTAAATAGTTTTCATTTAAGTCTGGTCATGTTTTAAAAATTTTTTAGACAGATCTTCTAAGCGAGAATTAGATTTTTTCTAACTTCAAATAATATAGATAGATAGATAGATAGATAGATAGATAGATAGATAGATAGATAGATAGATAGATAGATAGATAGATAGATAGATAGATAGATAGATAGATAGATAGATAGATAGATAGATAGATACTTTATTAATCTATCTATCTATCTATCTATCTATATTGGAATGTCAGTTACTGACCGACTTATAAAAATGGGTTGGGATTCTTCCAGTTAAACAAGATAAGCCTACTGTACATACAAGTAGTGTTGTGTCAGCTACTACAATCAATTTGTCCTTCTTCACTTTAAGCCCATCTGGGAGCACAGCAAACAAAGCTGTTAATGGGTGAGGAGTAATTGTGACACCAAGGCAGTCTGATAAGCATTTAAAGATTTTGTCCAAAAAGATGTTAATTTGGTACATTCCCACATCATTTGACCTAGTGTTGGTGGAGCTACGGTGATTACAATGCTCACAAGTTGAATCTTACATTTTGGACAATTTTAAATTAGATAAATGTAGTTGATTAAATATTTAAAGTTGAATTTTTGGGTGTTACGTACACGTGGAACTAGAGTGAATTCTATGCATGGCTGATTTCTACTCCTTTTGTGAGATTTTAATTGAAAGGACCTTTTCCCAAAGTACCCCAAGATAGTTGAAGGAACGATTCTTTGAGATGTTTTTATGTATTATTGAGATGCTTTCTGAGTATTTAAGACTGATACCTATTGCCTCAGGAATAGAAATGTGTGGGAGATCTGAAAAATTTGGGAAAATTTCTTTGAACAAAATTTCCAATTTGAAAATAGTAGAACTATTGTGTTGCTAGTAAGTTACATTTGAGGGATAATTGCTCATATGATGCAAATACACAGTTCTCTTCGTGTCTTAATCCTGAGTGTTTTCCAAACATTAAATAGTAAGTAGGTTGGAGAAGGTTGAAAAGGGTGATTATCCCATAGAGGAGCAACAGATAAAAGCTTCTCTGCCTTGAAGTGCATTCCTGCATCAGTTTCATGGAATAGTGGATTATTGATATATTAACAAAAGTTAGTATTTACTGGGGATCAAAACAGAAAATATAAAGAAGTACAAGATCGTATTTCCATTGTTGACCAGGCTAGTGTAATTTCATCAATTTCTGCCAATTTCCAGGTCTTTATAGTGTTATATTTGTCACCTAGTAATAAAATTGAAAGTTAGGTACTGCCATTCCACCTTCTGTTTTATGTCTTTGTAGAGATGCTTTTTGATTATGTAGATGTCTTCAATTCCAAATAAACGAGGTTATAATTGAGTCTAGCTTTTTAAAGAAAGATTTGTTAATGTATATAGGGATGCTCTGAAATAGAAGTAGAAACTTAGGAGGGATGTTCATCTTTACAGAACTGATTCTCCCTGCTAAGGTGAGATGGAGGGTAGACCATCTTTTAATATCTTGTTTGATTTTTTCAATGCTAATAGCAAAATTGTGTTGAAAAAGATCTTTGTATTTACTTATGATGTTTATCCCTAGATATTTAAACATGTTTTGACCGAATGAACAGATAGATGCTCAGTTATTTTGGTGTGCTAGGGAGTTGACACTTTAATTGATCTACGTTTTCAGTACCTCTTCTAGTGTGTTTTATTAAATAAATACACCATAAATGTCTTCAGCATCTGAACCTTAACAGCATCTGAATCTTTATTTAGTTGATTCTTGAGGACTGTGGCGAGCGACTGGGGGCGGTACCCAGCCGGGACACCTGGAAAGACCGGAGGAGGGATTACGCCTTCTCCAGAGCATTTGGGGGCGACCGCCCTGGTGGCTATGGGGACCTTGGGGAAGGAGCATAGAAGCTCAACCCTATAAGGGCCTGTGGTCACCGCCAGTGGGTGCCCAAAAGCCAGAGGAGCCCTGGGGGAAAGAAACCAGGGACACCTGGAGTGCTTCCGTGTGCACAGCCGGCATTTCCGCCACACCGGGGAGTGCTGGGGGAAAGAAGACTAGGGCGCTCCTTGGGAGGCACCTGGAGCACGTCTGGGTGGGTTTAAAAGGGGTCGCCTCTCTCCATTTGATGGCTGGAGTCGGGAGGAAGAAGAACAGAGCTCGGGAGGAGAGGAGTGGAGGCGGACCTAGAGAGAAAAGGCATTAGTGAGAGGCCTGGACCTTGGGGGTGAAAGTGGGTTGTGTGCTGTTTCACTGTAAATAATATTGTGTAAATAAATGTGTGTGGTGCTTTTAACAATGTCTACCTGTCTGTGTCCGGGCCATCTTCCACAATGGCATCCCAGATGGGACTCTCCGCCTGGTACAAGGCGGGACCTGTCTATTCCAATAATTTTGTGGACGGCCCGGTGCAGCAGGTGAGCCCACACACGTGCCACTGGCCACCAGTCTGTAGAAGGGCCATTTCCCCCTGGTGCGGAAGGACAACAACGGTCGAAGCTGGAGTGCAGCAGGCTTCCACGAGCGCGCCGTTGCTGAAGACGCCCTGGACGGCGTCACGTCTACGAAGGCCATGCTGAGGCAGTCGCCTCAGACAGACAGGACCCGAGAGGTAAGTGCCCTGCCCAATGACAGTCGGCCCTGGGGGGCCAGACTTGCGTTTTGTGTTGCAGGCAGATACTGCCCGGATCCGCGTTGGTGGCAGACGCGTGCTGATCCATGGGCTTTCATCAGCGTGTCAGCAGCAGGAAAAGCTGCAGAGGAGGAGACGCTGCAGCTCGGAAGGCCACGGCAGCTGCAAGGTTGCTTGGAGGCACGCCACCGCACCAGGAGGAAGGGAAACAAGATGGCCGTGGACTGGAAGTCCCTCCCTGAGGCAGGCAAGGTATTGGACGGTGTGTGTTGCATGCCCGCCGATGATTCATCGAAGGCGGGACCAATTAATGTCCCGGGGCACTGAGTTACAGCTGAATGTAACTTGAACTTACAATAGCGCGTTTCAAGAGCTGAAAAACACTCCAAATGATAAGAAGTGTTACTGCTGGTTAATCATGTAGAAACTGATCTACACAGTTAAATTCTGTTAGGAATCTACCTTTCACATATGATACAAGTGGTTTCCACACATAGAAGTTAACTAACATTGAGTAACACTCAACTTCAGTTTCGCCCAATGCGTTTCAATAGGGAAAACAAGTGAATTTGAGATGTTGATGTGTACCTTGAGTAACACTTAGGAAACAATCCAAACAGTTCTTACCCATTAGGGAACTATGTTTTACATCATTTAGAACAGTTTTACATCAGTATTTTCACGGGGCACTGAGTTACAGCTGAATGTAACTTGAATTCACAATAGCGCGTTTCAAGAGCTGAAAAACACTCCAAATGATAAGAAGTGTTACTGAAAGTTAATCCCGTAGAAACTGATCTACACAGTAAAATTCTGTTAGGAACCTACCTTTCACCTACCGAGCCGGGGAAGGACCCGATTGGGCTGAAGGAGAGGCCACACACCACGCAGTCAGCGGGTGTGGCTGAGCAAGAGGTAAGTCCACCACCGGCTGACGGACTGTGCTTGCTCTTGGCTCTGTGCAAACTGGAGGAGTGCCTTCAGCCCACAGAGTTACTTTTACAGGTAATATGCGTACTCCATAAAGGATTGAAGGAGCTGGAGGTGAAGGTGGCTGCGTCCGTGACGACGCTGCGACAGTGGGCGGATTGGCGCAACGCTAGAATCTTTGGCTGGAGAGGTGCTCCGGTGCGGGTAAGTAATACCGACCCCATAAAAGATAAGGGAGACCCCAGCAAAAAGAACCGTGACATACATGGACGGATTCAAGTAGCGGGGGCTCGGACAGTGGATGTAGTGGTGACCGATTGTGTGGTGAGGGGGGAGAGAGTGAGAGGGCAGGCAGGACACCGGCTGATGAGTGCCACGGGTCCTAGTGCCCTATGCCCCGAGACAGCATCGGTCTCGCGTTGCTCTACAGGGATGCAGACGGCACAGGGTCTCTTCCTTTCCCATAGGGAGACCCAAACCATCATGGCATCCCAGAGAAAGAGGAGTAACCGAAGGAAGAGAGACAGTTCCTCCGATAAAGGAGGACGTGAGGCGGACCTAGAGAGAAAAGACATTAGTGAGAGGCCTGGACTTTGGGGGTGAAAGTGGGTAGTGTGCTGTTTCACTGTAAATAATATTGTGTAAATAAACATGTGTGGTGCTTTTAACGATGTCTACCTGTCTGTGTCTGGGCCATCTTCCACAGGACATTCATTTATTCATTTCTCTTTGAAATTTCCACCATATCAGCTCAATGGACTTTGACTTGGCCATACCAAAAAATTAATTCTCCTTGTTTTCATTTGTTGGAATGCTTGGTATTATTTAATTAATGATTCACACTTTCAGTAAAACTTTAGCTATCAGACAGATGGCTCCACATTTTCTTCTTGCATACACTGGTACAAACAGTGGTTCATGGTGGACTCAATGATGGTGAGGTGTTCAGGTCCTGTGTTTTCAAAATCATCCCAAATCATTATTCCTGTACTACCTCTCATGACAAATGGACTACAGTCCTCTTGGTGACATGCAGTCAGGGCCAGCTCTACCATTTAGGTGAACTGGATTTTATTATTGTATACTAGCAAAGTTTGGCCTTGATGTCTGATGATCTACACAGACCTGTTACAAGTAGTCTTCCAAATGTACTGCTTTCAGCTTCTAAGAAGCTCTCTTTACATTTCTGTTTTATTTTATTTTCTTCAGGTGCAGATTTGTGGTTTTAGTTTTATTTTCATGTGTGCCAACTTGGGTGGGGTATTGATGACAAAAGCATACAACATATATAATAATCCAACCATAACAAAAGCAACAACATTTATGTGTACTGATAATAATAAAAATAACCCCCAAGCTGGTGTAGCATAGGACACACAGATGTGGCAGAATAATATTAAACAATCAAAACAGCAACAGGACTACAGCTCTTGAAAGCACTGCTGAAGGCTGATTTAATTCAAACTCTAATTTGATTAGATTAGATTAGATCAGATTAGATCAACTTTATTAATCCCAAGGAGAATTTCACATACAGCAGCAGAAACATACAAAACAATGATGGAGACTCATAGGACAGATAAAAAGTCAATCAATCAATCAATAAATCAGTATATAAATAGATACAAATAAATTCATAAATAAATATTGTGCAGAAATTTCAAAATGAGTTTAAAGAGTATGTTGGGAGGAACCACTGAATTGCCTGATTGCCCAAAGGTGCTACTTCACACCATTCTGGAATGAGCCTGTGGGTAAAAGTGCTCCAAAAGAGCGCCTGCTGGAAGGAATGGGGGGGGATTTTTCATTATGGCATCTAATTTTGCTACCATCCTCTTTTCTACAACAGCTTCTGCTGTGTCCAGGATTTGGTGGAGCAGGCTTTCCTGATAAGTTTGTTTAGGCATTTGAACTCAAGTTGCTTCCCAAGGAGACTGCAGGATTGAACAATGCACTGGCTACTATGGACTGATAGTAACATTTCCAGTAGCTTGCTGCACTCAACAAAAGACCTGAGTCTCTTTAGGAAGTATAGTCTGCTCTGGCCCTTCTTCAGTGTCACTGTGTTGTCAGACCAGTCCAAATTGTTGTTTATGTGAACCCCAAGATACTTGTAGCTCTGCACCACTTACACATCTTCTTCCTAGATGGTAACTGGATGGTGACTGGTATTAGAGGCTCTTCGGTACACCGGAAGTCCAACAACAGCTCTTTTTATCTTGCTGATGTTGAGTTGTAGGTGCTTTTATCTGCACCACAAAATAAAGACTTCTACAATCTTTGTTATTAATGCAGCCTATGATGGAGGTGTCATCTGAAAATGTCTGTAGGTGGTAAACGCTGGTATTGTGGGAGAAGTCTGTCATATAGAAGGTAAACTGGAAGGGACACAGGAGAGTATCCTGAGGTAAAACAGTAATACACACCACCATTTCTGACACAGAAACTGCTGTCTCTTGGTCAGGCAGTCCATGATTTAAGAGATTTTGGGGGCATCAAGATGCAAAGCAGCCATGAGTCTTTATCTCCTAAATGGGCTTACTTTAAAGGGCTTTAACACTAGGCAAATATGAGCCTCCATTGTTCTCCACTATCTATTACTTTCACTCTTCGCAAGTTTTCCATAGACCTTCCCTCTCTGAAAAAATTCTGTGTGGTAATGCATTGATTGAATACAGAAAAACATGATGTGTTATAGTTCAAGCAGTTGTTTATTAGATTCGATTAGATTAGATATCATTTATTAACCCCAAGGGGAAATGTAGATGGCTACAGCAGCAGAAACATTTACAGCTTTGCATAGGGCCTTTCATGCTATGTTAGGTCTATTCCAAATATTTTGTATATACTGTGTAAAAAGGAACAGACTCAACACACATAAAAAGGTTTGAATATAAAAATATTCCTGGCTGCAAATGGTTTTTTGAAATAAGATAGAGCTGTTTACAATACTGAGTCCAAAATAGAAGTGTCGAGGGTTGGAAAAGATGGCAGCTTTAAGGGAGCAGACCGAAAGTGATGTAGGGGAACTGGAAGTAATGTCCTTCTGACATCAGCCTATGCGCCGGAAGTGACGTTCTTCTGGGTGCCGGAACCAGAAGTGACCTTCTTCTGGGTGCTGGAACCGGTATTGTCAGCACCGAATCAGATAGGTTTTCCTGCGGCTGGTCTGTAGAGATAACAGGAGAAGGTTTAGTGCACCCCGCTACACCCTGGCCTGGCGTGAAATTACCTTTGCTTGGTCCACACGCGTCCCCCTACTCACACGTGTGTGACAATTGATACAAACAAGGATTATAGATAACTGTTTATATACTTATACTGTATATCAACATTATCTAAAGACAAGGCACAAACAGATGAGATAGATAGATAGATAGATAGATAGATAGATAGATAGATAGATAGATAGATAGATAGATAGATAGATAGATAGATAGATAGATAGATAGATAGATAGATAGATAGATAGATAGATAGATAGATAGATACTTTATTAATCCCAATGGGAAATTCACATTCTCCAGAAGCAGCATACGGGAGGCTGCCCCAAACTTTTTGAAGTGTGTCGAGTCTGATCCTTTGACACTGTCTATAGTGCTGCTGTCAGTTTACTTTGTGATGAAGATGTTATGCCATCACACCAGAGATTTACAGTTTGGAGAGAGACATATATTTGAAGTTTGTGTGAGCTACAAACAAAACTTTAATTGTAGATGTTTCCACAGTATTTACATAGTATCCTTTACATTATAGCCTCTTCTGCCACCTTCACAATTGCAATGTTATCATTTACTTTTAGAATATTTCTGTACACCTTAAAGGTGTTCTCTGCTTAGAAAACTGTTTGGTTTTAGCAGTAGCAGAACTAACTTGGGGTGCCCAGGTCACAGAATGATCCTTCTCTGGCAGTGTAGCCAAAGGAGAACTCCTTTTGTTATGTTGGCTGATCAAGGGGTTTTATTGAGGGGGTACCTCTTACTTACTACCCTTTGTCTTTCTGTTTGTCTCTCTTTTTCTCTCCTTCTTACTGAGCTTGCCTATTCTCTTACAGATGTTGTCTGCTGTCTGTCAGATTAAGAAATTGGTGCTTGCACTGCATGTACTTGTATTCTTCACTGTAAAAGATGAATTAAAATGCAATGTCAAAATCCAGCCAATAGAGATTCCCACAGGCCAAACCAGCAGTTTTCATGGGATTTAATTAATGCTAGAATGTCTGTAGACCAGAGGTGAGACTTATGAGTATAATATGTGCTGTTAATGATCTTCTGTATGTTTAAAAAAGATTTTTTTAAGTGTGACTTGTATTTTTTTAAACATGGTATATTTTATGTTTGAAGTTCAAACTAGGAGGCTTTGTTGTTGTGGAAATATGCTAATGCTAATCACAACCAGTCCACAGAGGATGCTATATTTCTTGCACTTCATGCCATCTTGGCACATCAAAATAATAAAAACTGCTATGCTGGAGTTCTTTTTATATATAAGTAGCTCAGCATTTAACACAGTTATAGCAATACAGCTCACCAACATTCTCCTCAATTTCATATTGGACTTCCTAACAAATAGATGTTAGCGTGTGTGGACAGGAAGCATCACATCTTCCATTTGTACTGTCAGCACAGGCACTCCACGGGGCAGTGTGCTGAGTTCACCTTTCTACTCTTTGTTTATCTCTCGCTGTGTGGTCAGACACAGACCCAACTCCATCCATTATGCTGCTACATAAGAGAAATTCCCTTTGCCAAAGCTGGATAATCATTTACTTATGACATAGCTTGAAAGTATATTTCTAGATTGCTATCATAATATTATCCCTGTGACCTGAAAATGAGTATGTGTAGGAATTAATTGTAATGTAAGTGTGAGATGAAAGGTAGCAATGAGAAGCTCATGGAATAATACAGGGGAGCTAAATGATGAAAGGGATTCCTGGCCCCCTTTGCAAAAAAGAGAAGGAAAGGCCATTGAGGGCTGGCAGTTGGTTAGAACACCTCCAGGCCAAAAGAAGGCTTCACATGGCCCAGATGTATGATTGTGTGGGATGGTACAACATTTACATAAGAACTAATCACCTCAAACATGTCCACTCATACCACCCTTAAAATGTCTTAATAAGATCTACACCTTAAATTTCTAACATGCAAAAGACTATCAAAGCATATTGCATATTAAGCTTTTATTATAAAACTTGTTTGGTGGCAGTACATGGTTCCAGACTACATGAATTCGGAATGTGTGCTCAAGAAAAGTAGCATGGAGACAGCCTGATAGACCTGTCAGCTAAAGGCTCTTGGCTGCATAAATGCCAGTGCCTACAAGAGGGAGTTTTAATCTGTTGCATGAGTATTGAGCCAAGACAGACATATGGGTGTTTGGATAAAATTGAATTTAAAAGTCATATGAGCAGATGAGACAGAGGCACAAAATCATTGTGTGAAAGAAAAAATACCCGGAGATGAAGGTATAAAAAAGGCTTAATCAAAAAACAGACACAGGTCTTTTAGGAACAAAACCAAAATAAGAGTCAAGGTGAAGGCAAAAATCAAAACCAATCCAACCTGAAATTATTGTTGTCCTTTGATAACTGGTACTAGAAATATTAATAGAGAGTCTTTGATCAAGCCGAAGGATGTCTCTATTTATTAGTGGAAGCACCAATGATATCATACATTGCATCTCTCTCGGCCACAAAATGAATTCAGCGTGTGTTCAAGGCAAAATGGTCTCCTCTGTAACATCCAAAGTGGTGGACAAAAAAAATTTAAAAAATTTAAAATGTCCAGAAAAGAAATATAATGTGTCAAATTTTCTCAAAACAGGGACAAAAATTGATAAAACACAGAATTATAACATAAGACATCTCAAACAGGAGGTGTCCATAAATGTACAGTTGGAAAAAAAAGTTGCACTAAATGCTCTCTGATATGTGGAAGGGGTTAAGATGTTAATGAATGAAGGAGGTGAAGTAGGAATTTGAATACTTATATTGTAGTGCTGTAAAGTTGGATATGTGAGTCTGCTCAGTACTAGACAAACAGGGGTGCAGGGCTAATTTAGGTAGGATCAAAAAGTCAGCATATTTTTATCCCTTTTGTGTTTTTTATTTTATTTCAAGAAAGCAACATAGTGTACAATCAAGCAGATAAAATTTGCATATGGTATAGAAAAAATAACATTAAGTCACCAAAAAAAAAGAGAATTAAAAAAATGAAAATATACAAAAAACAAAACCTAACAGAACAAGAATTCAATCCCCACCCTAGAGAAAGAGAGCCAGGAGCATTCTTAATTCTAAATTAAGAATACTATTCTTAATTTAAATAGTTTTCATTTAAGTCTGGTCATGTTTTAAAAATTTTTTAGACAGATCTTCTAAGCGAGAATTAGATTTTTTCTAACTTCAAATAATATAGATAGATAGATAGATAGATAGATAGATAGATAGATAGATAGATAGATAGATAGATAGATAGATAGATAGATAGATAGATAGATAGATAGATAGATAGATAGATAGATAGATAGATACTTTATTAATCTATCTATCTATCTATCTATCTATATTGGAATGTCAGTTACTGACCGACTTATAAAAATGGGTTGGGATTCTTCCAGTTAAACAAGATAAGCCTACTGTACATACAAGTAGTGTTGTGTCAGCTACTACAATCAATTTGTCCTTCTTCACTTTAAGCCCATCTGGGAGCACAGCAAACAAAGCTGTTAATGGGTGAGGAGTAATTGTGACACCAAGGCAGTCTGATAAGCATTTAAAGATTTTGTCCAAAAAGATGTTAATTTGGTACATTCCCACATCATTTGACCTAGTGTTGGTGGAGCTACGGTGATTACAATGCTCACAAGTTGAATCTTACATTTTGGACAATTTTAAATTAGATAAATGTAGTTGATTAAATATTTAAAGTTGAATTTTTGGGTGTTACGTACAAGTGGAACTAGAGTGAATTCTATGCATGGCTGATTTCTACTCCTTTTGTGAGATTTTAATTGAAAGGACCTTTTCCCAAAGTACCCCAAGATAGTTGAAGGAACGATTCTTTGAGATGTTTTTATGTATTATTGAGATGCTTTCTGAGTATTTAAGACTGATACCTATTGCCTCAGGAATAGAAATGTGTGGGAGATCTGAAAAATTTGGGAAAATTTCTTTGAACAAAATTTCCAATTTGAAAATAGTAGAACTATTGTGTTGCTAGTAAGTTACATTTGAGGGATAATTGCTCATATGATGCAAATACACAGTTCTCTTCGTGTCTTAATCCTGAGTGTTTTCCAAACATTAAATAGTAAGTAGGTTGGAGAAGGTTGAAAAGGGTGATTATCCCATAGAGGAGCAACAGATAAAAGCTTCTCTGCCTTGAAGTGCATTCCTGCATCAGTTTCATGGAATAGTGGATTATTGATATATTAACAAAAGTTAGTATTTACTGGGGATCAAAACAGAAAATATAAAGAAGTACAAGATCGTATTTCCATTGTTGACCAGGCTAGTGTAATTTCATCAATTTCTGCCAATTTCCAGGTCTTTATAGTGTTATATTTGTCACCTAGTAATAAAATTGAAAGTTAGGTACTGCCATTCCACCTTCTGTTTTATGTCTTTGTAGAGATGCTTTTTGATTATGTAGATGTCTTCAATTCCAAATAAACGAGGTTATAATTGAGTCTAGCTTTTTAAAGAAAGATTTGTTAATGTATATAGGGATGCTCTGAAATAGAAGTAGAAACTTAGGAGGGATGTTCATCTTTACAGAACTGATTCTCCCTGCTAAGGTGAGATGGAGGGTAGACCATCTTTTAATATCTTGTTTGATTTTTTCAATGCTAATAGCAAAATTGTGTTGAAAAAGATCTTTGTATTTACTTATGATGTTTATCCCTAGATATTTAAACATGTTTTGACCGAATGAACAGATAGATGCTCAGTTATTTTGGTGTGCTAGGGAGTTGACACTTTAATTGATCTACGTTTTCAGTACCTCTTCTAGTGTGTTTTATTAAATAAATACACCATAAATGTCTTCAGCATCTGAACCTTAACAGCATCTGAATCTTTATTTAGTTGATTCTTGAGGACTGTGGCGAGCGACTGGGGGCGGTACCCAGCCGGGACACCTGGAAAGACCGGAGGAGGGATTACGCCTTCTCCAGAGCATTTGGGGGCGACCGCCCTGGTGGCTATGGGGACCTTGGGGAAGGAGCATAGAAGCTCAACCCTATAAGGGCCTGTGGTCACCGCCAGTGGGTGCCCAAAAGCCAGAGGAGCCCTGGGGAAAGAAACCAGGGACACCTGGAGTGCTTCCGTGTGCACAGCCGGCATTTCCGCCACACCGGGGAGTGCTGGGGGAAAGAAGACTAGGGCGCTCCTTGGGAGGCACCTGGAGCACGTCTGGGTGGGTTTAAAAGGGGTCGCCTCTCTCCATTTGATGGCTGGAGTCGGGAGGAAGAAGAACAGAGCTCGGGAGGAGAGGAGTGGAGGCGGACCTAGAGAGAAAAGGCATTAGTGAGAGGCCTGGACCTTGGGGGTGAAAGTGGGTTGTGTGCTGTTTCACTGTAAATAATATTGTGTAAATAAATGTGTGTGGTGCTTTTAACAATGTCTACCTGTCTGTGTCCGGGCCATCTTCCACAATGGCATCCCAGATGGGACTCTCCGCCTGGTACAAGGCGGGACCTGTCTATTCCAATAATTTTGTGGACGGCCCGGTGCAGCAGGTGAGCCCACACACGTGCCACTGGCCACCAGTCTGTAGAAGGGCCATTTCCCCCTGGTGCGGAAGGACAACAACGGTCGAAGCTGGAGTGCAGCAGGCTTCCACGAGCGCGCCGTTGCTGAAGACGCCCTGGACGGCGTCACGTCTACGAAGGCCATGCTGAGGCAGTCGCCTCAGACAGACAGGACCCGAGAGGTAAGTGCCCTGCCCAATGACAGTCGGCCCTGGGGGGCCAGACTTGCGTTTTGTGTTGCAGGCAGATACTGCCCGGATCCGCGTTGGTGGCAGACGCGTGCTGATCCATGGGCTTTCATCAGCGTGTCAGCAGCAGGAAAAGCTGCAGAGGAGGAGACGCTGCAGCTCGGAAGGCCACGGCAGCTGCAAGGTTGCTTGGAGGCACGCCACCGCACCAGGAGGAAGGGAAACAAGATGGCCGTGGACTGGAAGTCCCTCCCTGAGGCAGGCAAGGTATTGGACGGTGTGTGTTGCATGCCCGCCGATGATTCATCAAAGGCGGGACCAATTAATGTCCCGGGGCACTGAGTTACAGCTGAATGTAACTTGAACTTACAATAGCGCGTTTCAAGAGCTGAAAAACACTCCAAATGATAAGAAGTGTTACTGCTGGTTAATCATGTAGAAACTGATCTACACAGTTAAATTCTGTTAGGAATCTACCTTTCACATATGATACAAGTGGTTTCCACACATAGAAGTTAAGAAACATTGAGTAACACTCAACTTCAGTTTCGCCCAATGCGTTTCAATAGGGAAAACAAGTGAATTTGAGATGTTGATGTGTACCTTGAGTAACACTTAGGAAACCATCCAAACAGTTCTTACCCATTAGGGAACTATGTTTTACATCATTTAGAACAGTTTTACATCAGTATTTTCACGGGGCACTGAGTTACAGCTGAATGTAACTTGAATTCACAATAGCGCGTTTCAAGAGCTGAAAAACACTCCAAATGATAAGAAGTGTTACTGAAAGTTAATCCCGTAGAAACTGATCTACACAGTAAAATTCTGTTAGGAACCTACCTTTCACCTACCGAGCCGGGGAAGGACCCGATTGGGCTGAAGGAGAGGCCACACACCACGCAGTCAGCGGGTGTGGCTGAGCAAGAGGTAAGTCCACCACCGGCTGACGGACTGTGCTTGCTCTTGGCTCTGTGCAAACTGGAGGAGTGCCTTCAGCCCACAGAGTTACTTTTACAGGTAATATGCGTACTCCATAAAGGATTGAAGGAGCTGGAGGTGAAGGTGGCTGCGTCCGTGACGACGCTGCGACAGTGGGCGGATTGGCGCAACGCTAGAATCTTTGGCTGGAGAGGTGCTCCGGTGCGGGTAAGTAATACCGACCCCATAAAAGATAAGGGAGACCCCAGCAAAAAGAACCGTGACATACATGGACGGATTCAAGTAGCGGGGGCTCGGACAGTGGATGTAGTGGTGACCGATTGTGTGGTGAGGGGGGAGAGAGTGAGAGGGCAGGCAGGACACCGGCTGATGAGTGCCACGGGTCCTAGTGCCCTATGCCCCGAGACAGCATCGGTCTCGCATTGCTCTACAGGGATGCAGACGGCACAGGGTCTCTTCCTTTCCCATAGGGAGACCCAAACCATCATGGCATCCCAGAGAAAAAGGAGTAACCGAAGGAAGAGAGACAGTTCCTCCGATAAAGGAGGACGTGAGGCGGACCTAGAGAGAAAAGACATTAGTGAGAGGCCTGGACTTTGGGGGTGAAAGTGGGTAGTGTGCTGTTTCACTGTAAATAATATTGTGTAAATAAACATGTGTGGTGCTTTTAACGATGTCTACCTGTCTGTGTCTGGGCCATCTTCCACAGGACATTCATTTATTCATTTCTCTTTGAAATTTCCACCATATCAGCTCAATGGACTTTGACTTGGCCATACCAAAAAATTAATTCTCCTTGTTTTCATTTGTTGGAATGCTTGGTATTATTTAATTAATGATTCACACTTTCAGTAAAACTTTAGCTATCAGACAGATGGCTCCACATTTTCTTCTTGCATACACTGGTACAAACAGTGGTTCATGGTGGACTCAATGATGGTGAGGTGTTCAGGTCCTGTGTTTTCAAAATCATCCCAAATCATTATTCCTGTACTACCTCTCATGACAAATGGACTACAGTCCTCTTGGTGACATGCAGTCAGGGCCAGCTCTACCATTTAGGTGAACTGGATTTTATTATTGTATACTAGCAAAGTTTGGCCTTGATGTCTGATGATCTACACAGACCTGTTACAAGTAGTCTTCCAAATGTACTGCTTTCAGCTTCTAAGAAGCTCTCTTTACATTTCTGTTTTATTTTATTTTCTTCAGGTGCAGATTTGTGGTTTTAGTTTTATTTTCATGTGTGCCAACTTGGGTGGGGTATTGATGACAAAAGCATACAACATATATAATAATCCAACCATAACAAAAGCAACAACATTTATGTGTACTGATAATAATAAAAATAACCCCCAAGCTGGTGTAGCATAGGACACACAGATGTGGCAGAATAATATTAAACAATCAAAACAGCAACAGGACTACAGCTCTTGAAAGCACTGCTGAAGGCTGATTTAATTCAAACTCTAATTTGATTAGATTAGATTAGATCAGATTAGATCAACTTTATTAATCCCAAGGAGAATTTCACATACAGCAGCAGAAACATACAAAACAATGATGGAGACTCATAGGACAGATAAAAAGTCAATCAATCAATCAATAAATCAGTATATAAATAGATACAAATAAATTCATAAATAAATATTGTGCAGAAATTTCAAAATGAGTTTAAAGAGTATGTTGGGAGGAACCACTGAATTGCCTGATTGCCCAAAGGTGCTACTTCACACCATTCTGGAATGAGCCTGTGGGTAAAAGTGCTCCAAAAGAGCGCCTGCTGGAAGGAATGGGGGGGGATTTTTCATTATGGCATCTAATTTTGCTACCATCCTCTTTTCTACAACAGCTTCTGCTGTGTCCAGGATTTGGTGGAGCAGGCTTTCCTGATAAGTTTGTTTAGGCATTTGAACTCAAGTTGCTTCCCAAGGAGACTGCAGGATTGAACAATGCACTGGCTACTATGGACTGATAGTAACATTTCCAGTAGCTTGCTGCACTCAACAAAAGACCTGAGTCTCTTTAGGAAGTATAGTCTGCTCTGGCCCTTCTTCAGTGTCACTGTGTTGTCAGACCAGTCCAAATTGTTGTTTATGTGAACCCCAAGATACTTGTAGCTCTGCACCACTTACACATCTTCTTCCTAGATGGTAACTGGATGGTGACTGGTATCAGAGGCTCTTCGGTACACCGGAAGTCCAACAACAGCTCTTTTTATCTTGCTGATGTTGAGTTGTAGGTGCTTTTATCTGCACCACAAAATAAAGACTTCTACAATCTTTGTTATTAATGCAGCCTATGATGGAGGTGTCATCTGAAAATGTCTGTAGGTGGTAAACGCTGGTATTGTGGGAGAAGTCTGTCATATAGAAGGTAAACTGGAAGGGACACAGGAGAGTATCCTGAGGTAAAACAGTAATACACACCACCATTTCTGACACAGAAACTGCTGTCTCTTGGTCAGGCAGTCCATGATTTAAGAGATTTTGGGGGCATCAAGATGCAAAGCAGCCATGAGTCTTTATCTCCTAAATGGGCTTACTTTAAAGGGCTTTAACACTAGGCAAATATGAGCCTCCATTGTTCTCCACTATCTATTACTTTCACTCTTCGCAAGTTTTCCATAGACCTTCCCTCTCTGAAAAAATTCTGTGTGGTAATGCATTGATTGAATACAGAAAAACATGATGTGTTATAGTTCAAGCAGTTGTTTATTAGATTCGATTAGATTAGATATCATTTATTAACCCCAAGGGGAAATGTAGATGGCTACAGCAGCAGAAACATTTACAGCTTTGCATAGGGCCTTTCATGCTATGTTAGGTCTATTCCAAATATTTTGTATATACTGTGTAAAAAGGAACAGACTCAACACACATAAAAAGGTTTGAATATAAAAATATTCCTGGCTGCAAATGGTTTTTTGAAATAAGATAGAGCTGTTTACAATACTGAGTTCAAAATAGAAGTGTCGAGGGTTGGAAAAGATGGCAGCTTTAAGGGAGCAGACCGAAAGTGATGTAGGGGAACTGGAAGTAATGTCCTTCTGACATCAGCCTATGCGCCGGAAGTGACGTTCTTCTGGGTGCCGGAACCAGAAGTGACCTTCTTCTGGGTGCTGGAACCGGTATTGTCAGCACCGAATCAGATAGGTTTTCCTGCGGCTGGTCTGTAGAGATAACAGGAGAAGGTTTAGTGCACCCCGCTACACCCTGGCCTGGCGTGAAATTACCTTTGCTTGGTCCACACGCGTCCCCCTACTCACACGTGTGTGACAATTGATACAAACAAGGATTATAGATAACTGTTTATATACTTATACTGTATATCAACATTATCTAAAGACAAGGCACAAACAGATGAGATAGATAGATAGATAGATAGATAGATAGATAGATAGATAGATAGATAGATAGATAGATAGATAGATAGATAGATAGATAGATAGATAGATAGATAGATACTTTATTAATCCCAATGGGAAATTCACATTCTCCAGAAGCAGCATACTGATACAAAAAAACAATATTAAATTAAAGAGTAATAAAAATGTAGGTAAAAACAGACAATAACTTTGAATAATGTTAACGTTTACCCAAACCCCCCATACGGGTAGAATTGAAAAGTCGCATAGTTTGGGGGAGGAAACATTTATGTTTATGTTTATAAGATGAGCAAACATTTATATTTATGTTTATGAGATGAGCAAACATTTAACTCAGAGGATGCCACCTGCTTTTTGTTCATTTAGATGTTTTCTTTGTAGTTCCTATGTAGTGCTTCTCTTTTGGAATTATCATGTTCCGTCATAGGTCACTTACAAATGCTGTAAGGCTCAGCTATTGGTGAGAAATGGCTAAACTGCTATATTATGGCTGAAGACTTTTTGTCTTAACATTAAAGTGTTTAAATGCTAGACATTTACATGACACAGTCAATCATTAGCTTCTTAAACTGTAACAGTCAAATAAGTGAAAGCAGGCTGTTAGCTGGCTGTTTAGTAGTTCTAATTTTATGATAGTAAGCTAGGGGGTGTTGCTAAGGGCTGTGCCCAGGAAGTCACAATTACTGTCCTCATCTCTGTTACTGTGGAAAAATTTTGTTTCTAATGTTGTTCAACTTTTGATATCAAAAGAAATCTACAAGTCATGGGCTATGGACAAGAGCATACAGAACGTGACAGCTTCCTCTAATGGGTTTGTTTGACCACCCAATAAACCCTTAGAACTGTTTTTTTCTATGCTTGAAACAAAGATGGTTCATTATGCCTTTGCTGTGATTTTCATTGACTAAACAAAATCACTCTTGAGAACAATTATCTCCTTCCTTTGATTTCATCTTGAATCGATCAGATTATGGGTTTCACGATCTTTATTAAACTAGTCTTGTGGAGTACCTTCTTATATGCATTAGTGAAAGAGATGAGTGTATTTAGAAATGCCATATGGATTGGCTAACTCACCAATGCTTTTTTAATCATTTTTAATGGTATTTTTTCATGATCTTTTAGGTTGTTCTATTCTGTTCATCAAAGATATTCTGATCTTTTCCAGATTACAAATTTCATGTTATTTTTGATTTATGATCTTTTAGTACGGATCTAGCCCTTTATGGATAATAATAATAATAATAATCCATCCATCCATTTCCCAACCCGCTGAATCCGAACACAGGGGTCTGCTGGAGCCAATCCCAGCCAACATAGGGCACAAGGCAGGAACCAGTCCCAGGCAGGGTGCCAACCCACCGCAGGACACACACAAACACCAAGCACACACTAGGGCCAATTTAGAATCGGCAATCCACCTAACCTGCATGTCTTTGGACTGTGGGAGGAAACCGGAGCGCCCGGAGGAAACCCAGACACGGGGAGAACATGCAAACTCCATGGAGGGAGGACCCGGGAAGCGAACCCAGATCCCCAGGTCTCCCAACTGCAAGGCAGCAGCACTACCCACTGCGCCACCGTGCCGCCCATAATAATAATAATAATAATAATAATACATTTTATTTATTTGTAGGTGCCTTTCTAAACACTCAAGGACACTGAACAATAGATAAAACACAGATTATAAACAAAACGAAAATGCAAAAATTAAAATCAGACAGAGCTTGTAATCAAAGAGAAAAAGCAGTCTTAAACAAATGAGTTTTAAGTTTAGATTTGAAAAGTGAAAATGATTCAATATTTCAAAGCTCAGATGGTAGTGAGTTCCAGAGCTGGGGAGCAGAGCAACTGAATGCTCTGCTCCCCATAGTGGTAAGACGGACGAAGGGGACAGTCAAGTGGGTGGAGGAAAAGGATCTAAGGGTACGGGAGGGAATGGCAACATGGAGGAGGCAAGGAGAACCTCAGTTTTGTTTCTATTTAATTTAAGAAAATTTGAAGAAAACCAGGATTTGATTTCTGCTATGCAATCAGTAAGTGAGGAGGGTGGAAAGGAAACAGTAGGTTTGCTAGTGAGATAGAGCTGGGTGTCATCAGCATAACAGTGGAAGCTAATGTAATATTTACAAAAGATATTTCCAAGGGGAAGGAGGTAAATAATGAAAAGGAGGGGCCCCAAGACAGAGCCCTGGGGCACACCTGAAGTAACAGTGGTGGGTTGGGATGTGAAAGTTTTAAGCTGAACAAACTGAGTGCGGCCTGAGAGGTAGGATCTGAACCAATCTAGTGGAGTGTGGGTAATGCCAATCGAAGATAATCTATTGAGAAGAGTAGTGTGACTAATTGTTTCAAAGGCTGCACTCAGATCAAGGAGGATGAGAATAGTAATTAAACTAGAATCAGCTGCCATAAGGAGGTCATTAGTAATTTTTATAAGTTCTGTTTCTGTACTGTGGAGGGGACGAAAACCAGACTGGAACTGTTCATACAGATTATTTTGAGATAAATGAGAATGAAGTTGAATGGCCACTATTTTTTCAAGAATTTTGGAAATAAAGGGTAGATTAGAAATAGGATCTGCGGTGGGTTGGCACCCTGCCCGGGATTGGTTCCTGCCTTGTGCCCTGTGTTGGCTGGGATTGGCTCCAGCAGACCCCCGTGACCCAGTGTTCGGATTCAGCGGGTTGGAAAATGGATGGATGGATAGAAATAGGATGAAAATTACTGAAATTAGTCGGATCGGCACAAGGTTTTTTCAGTATTGGGGTTATTGCAGCAGTTTTAAAAGATGAAGGAACAGTACCAGTAGTGAGAGAAGAGTGGATTATAGCAGAAATAAGAGGGACCAGAGAGGAGAGGCAGGCTTTGACCAGAACTGTAGGGAGGGGGTCCAGTTGACAGGTGGATGGCTTAGACTTACAGACAAGATCTGAGATTTCTGAGTAAGTAGGAAGCTGAAAAGAGGAAAATGGGTGAGTTTGTGGGTGAAATTCAAATGAAGTAATGGAGGAATCCGTACCAAGAGACTGATGAATCTTCTGGATTTTTTCATTCAAAAAGGACATAAGGAAATTGCAAAAATCAGTTGAGTAAAGGTGAGAAGGTAAAGAATCCTGGGGTTGTGTGATATTATTAAGCAGTGGAAACAATGACTTGGTGTTGCCTTCATTGGAAGAAATAATGTGAGTATAATAGTTAGATTTAGTTTGGGCAATACAGTCCTTGTAATAAAGTATATGGTTTTTGTACATCTCTTTGTGAACAAAGAATCCAGTTTTTTCATACAACCGTTCAAGTTGCTGGCCTTCGGTTTTCAAAAGCCGAAGTTCAGGCGTGAACCAGGGAGCAGAAAAGGAGAAAGAAACAGATCTAGTTTTTAATGGAGCGAGAGAGTTAAGAATACCATTAAGCCCAGTGTTATAGTGTGAGACCAGTTCTTCAGGACTGGATAAATTATGAATGTCCATAAGGGAATCAATACTAGAGGAAAGAGAGTCTAAGTTAATATTCTTAATATTACGGAAAGACATGAGACGGGAAAGCTTAGTATTGGAAAGTGCAAGTTTAACATTGAATGAAATAAGAAAGTGATCAGTTATGTGGAATTCATCTGCAGTACAATCAAGCGGGGTAACTCCAGAACAGCAAATCAAGTCCAAAATATGTCCTTTGGAATGAGTGGGAACATCACTATGCTGCTGGAATCCAAAACTCTCAAGGCAGGATGTAAAGTCTCTAATAATAGGGACATTGATATTATCCATATGCATACTGAAATCCCCCATAAGTATTATGTTTGATGACACAGTAGATAAGTGTGTAAGAAAAACAGTAAAGTCGTTCAGAAATGCATTATTTGATTTAGAGGGCAGGAACAGACAACAGCAGGACTTTCCACTTCTCACATTACATTAACATAAGACCTCCTCTTCGGCCAGAGCCAAGGGGTTGAGAGATGTAAACAAACCCCGGGGGAGTGGATTCGTTAAATTGGAAAAAGTCATGAGGTTGTTGCCATCTCTCAGTAAGACAGAAAAAGTCAAACTTATGATCAGTGAGGAGATCATGAATGAGAGGCCCCTTCCTCGTAAGTGAGCGGAAGTTGACAACGGTGTTATCGCATTTAGCAATGGTATTAGCCGACCGGGCTAGGCTGGCTAACACACTGTGGTCAGCGGCTCTGCTAAGTTACGTGGAGGATGTCGAGAACTGGACCAGATGGAGTTTATTATTTTCGAACTGTCAGCTTGGATATTCCGACTGGACCCGTGGTGGATGTATCTCCGACGGGGGAGGAATTCGATGTCTGGATGGAGATACAGCCCAGTCAGCGGAGGCTCGGACAGGTGGAAGCGCAGTCGGAGGAGCTCAGCAGCTGAGTACTGAAGATGGCCTGTTGCAGGTAGGATAGCGAGAAACAGGAGGGACCAAACAAATACGAACCAAATAAATATCCTACCGGTCCACATGCTAAGCAAAGAAGCAGACAACTCAGATGTCCGGAGTACAAAGCCAGGTAAGTTTCAAAGCGGAAATAGGCTGAAAAATAGTCCATACACAGCCAAATCACCAATTGAGCTAGAAATCAGTCTAGCTTTAAATGACTGAAAAATAAAACTCAATGAATCAATCTGCCCAAAATGAAAATGAAAACAGTTGCTCAGTCCATTAGATTGATGACTATCAGAGAGTGAAAAATTTCTATTATTGTCAATAATATTTAGACTTTAAATATTTGAGTTGAAGTGCACATTTTAATATTTTGATGCCAACTATTCTTGTTTATTATATACTTTTAACTGATGAAGTAAATCATTACATTATATAAACACCACGCAAGTGCAATTTAAGCTAACTCAGACTTTTTTTTTTCATTTTATAAATTATTTATACACCATGATTGACAGTTCATACTGCAGTTTGACTTGTGGATTATATCACTGAATATGCCATTAGAAATATGGCCGTGGTGCAAGTAGAAAGTATCCTTCAGTTGGACAAAAATCATATCTCTTAGTGTCAGTTAGTTTGCTTTAGAAGTAGGCCAAGGTTCTTTGACTTTGATTCTTGTTTTTGTCCCAGTACTTTGTTTGCTTAAGGAATTTTAAAGATAAACTAAGAACCTTCAGGAGAACAGACTCACTATCAGAGAAAACCATAAAAATCAAGTGACAATGTACATTTAACAGTAAGGATGTCAAAATCTATGCATATTTTTCCATCTTCAGCCAAGTCCTCCCAGCTTACTGTCATTCTTTCCTTGGCCTCATTTCCCAATTTCTGTCACTGGATGACTTCTGCTACTCAGCACTCACATGAATAGGGTTATTTAGTGGGTTGACAGCTGTACCTTTCACTGAGCCCTTTGCTCCCTTTGAGTTGAGTCTTAAGTCTTTTCTCAAACCTTTGTGTGTAGAGTCCTGTCTTACATTTTTGTCATCTGAGTTTTTCCTCCAGACTATGTATCTATTGTTTGTCTCTAAAGACTTTTGTTCCAGTTTTTGACTATGGCTCAATGTCCATCAGTTGAAACAATCATTATGACAAATCCAGACTTTAAATTTATCATCCTTTACCTCCACACCTTAAAGTGCTACATTATTCTACACACTCTCTAAGAGGAAATGAATGCAAGAGCATAAAAGTTGTGTTTAGCATTGAATGTGCAGTTGCCTGGCACTAGAAAGTATTGTATCAAGTCACTGCTGTGTAATAATAACTGCAGTTCAGCTCAAATGGGAAGCATGGCCCAAAAGAAACTGCACTTCAGAGGTCTGGCCCAAGACAAGACAACACCTATGGATATGGCTAATAGTATGGTAAAGGCATTGACTAAGAATGTTTACATTATTGAACGGACAAATCAAAATCCCAATGGAAAGCTCATGGAAGTCTTGGGTGGGCCCTGAAATGAAGAGTTCATAGTAAAATAAAATATCAAGTCTGTTGGAATTTTCACAGTAAAGTAATAGGCGTATGAAGGTGTGAGAATCTGATGGACACTGTGAGGAACAAGTTAATGCAGCTCCTGTAAAGGCAAACAAAGATTTAGCAAATCTTGTGAATAGAATACATATTCACTCAGTTATGCCTAAAATTTTTCTTCTGAAGTAGATGTGACTGCCACAGAAATTCTATTTGCGGACATATGTAGAAATAATAGCTCATTGTATTCTGCAGTGAAGCACTATATACTTATTCTGCTTCATGAATATGTTTAACTGCAGTATCATGTCAGGTAATAACAGTATATTCTAACTACAGATTTTTAGGCAATCATCCATCCATCCATCCATTTTCCAACCCGCTGAATCCAAACACAGGGTCATGGGGATCTGCTGGAGCCAATCCCAGCCAACACAGGGCACAAGGCAGGGAACCCATCCTGGGCAGGGTGCCAAACCACCACAGGACACACACAAACACACCCACACACTAGGGCCAATTTAGAATCACCAATCCACCTAACCTGCATGTCTTTGGACTGTGGGAGGAAACCGGAGCGCCCGGAGGAAACCCACGCAGACACGGGGAGAACATGCAAACTCCACATAGGGAGGACCCAGGAAGCGAACCCGGTTCACTTAACTGCGAGGCAGCAGCACTACCACTGCGCCACTGTGCCGCCCTAGGCAATCATTTACCATGCTAATGTCTTAAAGATCAATAGGAGATACTCTCTGAATCAGAAGTGGAAATGTTCTTTAGATCTTTCTACATTTACATATATGTATTTATAACATTACATTCTCAAATCTGGTCAATCAATTTAGGATCCTGTCATTACTGGGCTTCAAGTACAATACCTATAACAGTAGTAACCCCTTTGGAAGTTTTCACATTCAATTGTATTACAATATTGAATCACAGTAGATTTGATCTGGCTTTTATGACCTTCATCAATAGAAACAGATTCTTTAATGTCAAAGTGAAAACAGATCTCTGCAAAGTAGTATGAGTGAATTATAAAACACAAAATAATTGATTGCATAATTACTACTGATTGGAGCTGATTCGTATCCTCAGGTTCAGTTTATTCCTTAGTTTTCAAACTTTCTAAGCTAACAGCCATATTTTCATAAGCCAATCTCGATTCATTTTTTTCTGCCTGACTCTCTTCAATACATTTCTGACTTGGTTCAGTTGTTAAGCTGAACTTTCTTTAGTGGACAAGGGTGGTCTATTCCCTTGACACCTCCTTGGAAATTTTCAAATTTTATTATTACACATTGAACCACAGTGGATTTGGCTTTTTGGACACCATAGAAAAGGACTCTTTAATATCAAAGTAAAACAGACCTCTGCAAATAGGTCTAAATTAATTACAAATATAAAACACAAAATAATTGATCACACAAATATGTACCCATTTTAAGACAGGGTTTGGTAGATGCACCTTTGGCAGCCATGATAGCCTTGAGGTTGTGTGCACAGGTCACTATCAGCTTTGCACATCTGAACACTACCATTTTTCTTCATTCTTCTTGGCAAAACTGCTCAAGCTTTATCAAGTTGCATGGGGACACTTGAGGAAACAGTCTTATTCAAGTCCAGCTACAAATTCTCAATTGGATTGAGATCAAGGACATTGACATTGCTGTTTTTAGGCCATTCCTATGTAGCTTTGGCTTTATGTTTGGGGTTGTTGTTTTGCTGGATAACAAATCTCCTCCCAATGTACAAGCTTCTTGCAGACTGCATTATGTTTTCCTCCAGGATTTCTTTGCATTTTTCTGCATTCATTTTCCTGTCTACCCCCACAAGCCATCTAGGGCCTGCTACAGAAAAGCATCCTCACATCATGATTCTGTCACCACCATACTGCATGGTGGAGAGGATGTGTTTTTGACATTGTGCAGTGTTTGGCTCACAGCAAACATGACATTTAGTCAGATGGCCAAATGGTTCCATTTTAATTCTAATCAGACTATAGATACTTCTTCCAGCTGACTTCTATTTGTGGCCTTCGTCACTAATCTTCTTCTTGCTTCATCAGTCAGTTTTTGTGGGTGGCCTGCCCTAGACAGATATAACATTGTGCCATACTCTTTCCAATTCTTAATGATTAATTTAACTGGACTCCAAGGGATATTCAATGGCTTGGATATCGTCGTGTCTCTATCCCGTTTTGTGCTTTTCAATCACCTTCTCACAGAGTTGCTTGTAGTGTTCTTTTGTCTTTAATTTGTAGGTTAGGGCATGATACTGACTCACCACAAGCTTGACCTTCCAGGTAAGGTGCATTTATACTACAATCAATTGAAACTCATTGAACTAAGACCCTGTCCACACACACCTGGGTATTTTGTTAAAACATAAATTTTTGTATGAGTTTTGGCCTTTTCGTCCATGTGAAAATTGCATTTTAGGTCCCTGAAAACAGAGCTTTTCAAAAACTTCTTCAGGGTGAAAATGTTTAAAATATTGTTGGGGGTTGAATACTTCTTCAATCAATTACTTTGTATTTTATATTTGTAATTTTTTTAGACAATGTTGCAGAGATGTTTTCTCATTTTGACATTAAACAGTCATTTTCTGTTAATCAGTTTCAAAGAAGCCAAATTAAAACTACAGTGATTCAATTTTGTATAACAATAAAATGTGAAAACTTGCAAGGGGCTAAATACTTTCAATATTCACTGTAGGTATCAACTGTGGACCAGGCTTCAGTCCATTACAAGGCCTAACCACGTATACCTCCACAAGGTGGCCAATTTAGAACTTTAGTTTATATTAACATGCATGTCTTCAGAGACACAGAAGGAAATCCACTCAGACATCCATCCATCCATTATCCAACCCGCTATATCCTAACTACAGGGTCACAGGGGTCTGCTGGAGCCAATCCCAGCCAACACAGGGTGCAAGGCAGGAAACAAACCCCGGGCAGGGCGCCAGCCCACTGCAGGGCACACACACCCACACACTAGGGACAATTTAGAATCGCCAATGCACCTAACCTGCATGTCTTTGGACTGTGGGAGGAAAGCGGAGTACCCGAAAGAAACCCACGCAGACACGGGGAGAACATGCAAACTCCACGCAGGGAGGACCCGGGAAGTGAACCCAGGTCTCCTAACTGCGAGGCAGCAGCGCGACCCACTGCGCCACCGCACCACCCCCACTCAGACATGAAGATTGTATACAGACTCCACAAAAACGAGGGATTGTACTACAGAGCACAAGATGTGGGATCAAAATAAAAATATAATGACTTAATAACACCTTTGTCCACAGTTTCGATTTTGGTTTGTAGGATATGTTCCCAACAACAGTATATTGGATTTATCTTATTAGACTTGTGCATTTTGCTTATTTCATTGTAAAACACTTATTTTAATTGTTTGTGCAGAATGAAAATTATTTAGTTAAATAATACAGAATTTATTATATAAATACATTGCTTCATTCTTTGAACCTAGTCATTCCATGCAGTGTTGCCAGAGCCTATTCCAGGAGCACTTGGTGCAAAGCAAAAAAAAGTGAAAAAGTTAGAAGTCCACTGCAATACACACTGTCTCATACAGGGTAATGTAAAGTTGATGACAAGCCCAGTATTCATGTCTTTGGGAGGAAAAATTGGTGCTCTAAAAGAAAATACATGCAAAAACCTGGAGAACAGGCAAGCATCACACAGAAAATAATCTGAATACAGCACTCTGGTTTCATGATTTCCGTAATTTGTTTAATGTTTTGCTAAGAAAATTGTAATCATTCATAGTGAGTTTGTCAAAGTATGCTGGCATGGTTTTGAAAATGTGTTCACACAGACTATGGATTCTACCTTTAGCATATGTTTCTCCACTTCTGAGCTCCAGGTACCTGGTTTCCATTTTCACTCATTGTCCGTGTCTGTGTACTTATTCATGTCATGTCATGTCCACATTATTTTTTCCATTTCCTTCCGTATATAAAAGTTATCTAAGTTAATTTAACAGGAATGTCCAAACTGGTCTAGTGTGAGTTTGGATAAGTGTGTGCAGGAGTCCAAACTGAAATGGAGCCTAAACTGCAATTGCTTTATTCAGAATTGGTTTCTGGTTTGTTCCAGACTCTACTAGGTTTGGGTTTGGCTCTCTATGATCATATTATAGAAGAAAAGCTTCAAAAGATTGATGGATGGGATAGAAATTTTGAATTCCATACAGTGTGAGAATACACTTTGTTCAGTTGCTTGAATTGCGAGTAACAGTCATAAAGGTGGAAATACTACTGCATATTGCAATAATTTGCTTTTCCATAGGAGTGACTCCTCAGTTAATTGGAACGTTTACATGCCAGCACAGGAACATGTATAAAAATACTTTCCAGTTCTTGTTGCCCATAATTCTTGCAAGTTCATCTTGATGAAGGACCCTATTGATGTCTGAAAGACAGATGGCAGTTGAAATACAATTATCGACTTGAGTTAACTTTATTGACATACTGACTTCTGATGTCAGCATAAAGTTTAGAGGGATGGATATCTTTGGTCAAAAGCAGCTGTGACTGAATGTTAGATTTTTAGTGTCCAGGTGAACATCTAAACAGATGATTAAATCTAAATCAATTGACTGCACATTTCAGTATGTTTAATCCAAGAATGGCATATTGATGCCATAGTGAGGGTTACAGTACCCAAAGAACCCATTAAACCTGACAATGGAAGTTTACAGATAACAAAAAAATCTAAAAAATACAGATAGTCGACAAGTGTAAAACTGTTTAATGAAGCATTCCTTGCCATGTATTGGAGTGGTTTTCTGGCATAACTTTGGTACACTCATGCTTTTAGAAGCAAACACCTGTAATAACAACCACTTAGTTTTTATGGATTTTCTTGCTGCATTTCTTTCCTGCACATTAGATAGATAGATAGATAGATAGATAGATAGATAGATAGATAGATAGATAGATAGATAGATAGATAGATAGATAGATAGATAGATAGATAGATAGATAGATAGATAGATAGATAGATAGATAGATAGATAGATAGATAGATAGGGAGTGTGGATACTAGGATAACATACAGTATATTGTCTTTTAATTGGCTGTGTCTGAACTCAATATACCAATTATGGAAGATACTATGGCAACAACTAGTATAGTGCTGTATATCTCCTTTGTCAAAACTGGATTGTATTGATTTTTCTTATGGAGGAGTGGTACTACATCTCGTTTATAATCTTCTGCATTCTATTTGAGAGTACGTAACAGACCTTCTTTTACAGATTGTCTAACCCCCACTCAGTGAATACATATTAGTGTTCCTAATTTTTAGACCACCATCTGTATCTGACTAGGCTGTATTGTGGCTGTTATACCCATGTCTGTAAGATTTATCTTTTTTGCTAGTGGTTTAACATGAATTTTTCTTTATCACATACCATGATGCCTTCCCTGCATCCCTACATCCTGCTGCTTGCATCAGTTTATGATTTACAGTGTTACACAACTTTAAAGCACAGCTTCTGGCTTTCTACTTCAGTCACTCATTTCATTGGCAGCTCAGTTTTCCGTGCCAAGTCCTTGTACATCTTCACTTTTCAATGCCCTTATATATTAAAGATTTGTTTAGCATACCCACTGATAAGTAATGCTGACTTCTCAAGCCCACTAGGGGTTCACACATTTGGCAGTTGTTCTTGAACTCATATCACTGCACAAAAAGGCATCGCCATGTCTAATGAGGCATTCTCCCTGTCAGATCCGTATCTGGAGAGAGACCCTCTGCAGCTCTCAGACTTGTACTATAATTTATTCTTATTTTCTCTTTGGGTCTAATTTTATGTTTTTTTTTTTAAAGAATAAGGAATTCTTTGCCTGAAAAATTTTTACAAGGTTAATGGGCCAAATTTCTCCATTTTTTTATCCTTACCCTTTTATTTTTTGTTGAGTTGACATCATCATCTTCATGTGAACTCAATAGATGGACTTCTGTTCAACTGCATTAATTCTGGGATGTCAACAAGTGTTGTAAGTGTTTTAAAATTCAGAAAAAAAGAATCTGTATACAGTCAGCTCGTAGGCACTTGTGTTTAGGAATTGTGAACAGCTTTTGCTAATAAGATTTGGTTTTCCACTTAGTTTAATGAAAGCCCTTCACCATGTACTCTGCTCAGTAGACCATCTTTGTCACTGGGAAATTTAGACCGTCAGTTCTCTCAGTGTTTTCTAATTCTTTTTACTGTTACTTTTAATACAGTCAATCAGTTTTGGGTTTACATAATGTTTGTGTAAGCAATTAAAAACATTAAACAGGTTCACAGTAAAATAACCCAAATAAGATGTATGCTTCAAAAATGTGCACTTGAACTCATATGATAAAAAGGGCAAATGCAACACCCAGCAACATACTATACATATTCACAGTATGATAGTGTTTTATCATGTTATCAGATCACCTGTGACATGCGCCTAACACAAATGGCACCAACTAACCTCCTATGTTCTTTTCTTAATGGGATATAGAAAGAAATGTCAAAACCAGCTATACTACCATTAATTATAAACTCTTACCCGACTCACTGTCCATAACGTACCCTGCATATTCAACCCTATGTACCTCTAATGGCAGTCTGATTTGCTGGCTGGGGTTGCCTTTACTTTCACCTTTTTCCTTCAATCCCGTTTACGACCAAGAGAGAGCTTCACAAGAAGTTCTCATGCCCTTAAAGAGCTGCAGTAAGACAAATGAATGAACAATCCAGCTTCTCTGCCATTCTAATAGCAATGAAAGAGACTATGGCATTTAAGCCTTGACTTAAAAATTATATTGATTTGCATCAAAACCAATGGCAGCACATATAAGCATTATTAAGGATAATACAATCTGAGTGGGTTAATTCATTCTTCATTCAGTTCATTTAGAAAGAGCAAGGATGCAGATGGCACTTTCCCAGATGGTTGGGTTTCTTAGTGTAAAGGGATGCAGGAAGAACAGGGAGAAGTGTACAGCAGTATACATCCCTGAGGCATACCTATACCTGATTGTGACACCATTCTGATAGCTATCTGGCCACAGACTGCTTCAAAAGGAGCTATATTCCCCCACTTGAATAGGAGGCAGAAGCAGTACTCTGCTGCTATACGTTAGGTTCCCATGGAGGCCACTGGGAAATGATAGTCTCTTTGGAAATAAGTGTGGACCACAAGTGTAAATTGGTACTTTCAGGATTGGCCACTTTAAGGGCTTTTAAGATGAGCTTGGAGTCGGCAGAGAAGCCAAGGCAAGGGTTCATCTAGCAAGGAAGAAAATGGCAGTTATTAGTGGAAGAGGAAGACTGGAAGGTAGGAAGGAGCAAAAAAATCATATGTTTTGTTACATAGTTTTGGAAAAGGAAAGCCCAGATGACCATATTCTGTCATCACATATTGTTTCTTTTCTCCTTTTCTGTATTGTATTTACTTCTTCCATTAAAACTTCCCTTGTGCACTTATTTTTGTTAATAAATAGTCTTTCTACTGTCTGTTTGTGCACATGATAGACAGTTTAAAGGCTCTGGTGATAGTAATTGCTCACCAAACCAGGGGTTGGCGCTATGCTCTACTGCAAAAGATTCCACCACTGGTGTCACTACATTATCCACACTCCTGACCCACCCCTTCCTGTCTGGAACCCAAATTTAATTCTGAAGTCCCATCTGAAAGGACGTTAACTTAATGCATGTTTATCATTGTTTGTGTCTCCCCTTTACACTACTTACTTGGACTGTGCTCGTATTTTGTAGATGACAGATCAGCTCTAGAGCATCCCTGTCTGTTCATGTTAGTTACAAATTAGCAACAAATTATATATCCTCAATCAGAAATAATGAAAACATTTACAATGTGTACATAGCAGAAGAGGTAAAGGAAAGCTCCATGAGAGTGTTTGTAGCAGCAGGTGAGCTGAGCTCTTTTCAAAAGTGTTAGAATAACAACAACTGAACTTAAGGTGTCTGTTTTCAAACAGCAGTGTTTGAACAGTGTGTAATAAAAAGGCAGTCATTCTCCTCCTCTGTTCTCAAATACACAAAACACCTGGCTTACCCGTTTTCTTATCTCTTTTAGGTGGGCACATCATATCTTTTCTCTTTTCTCAAAATATAATGAAAATGTTATTGGTTCATTGTCATAGTCAAAATGATTTTTCTGTGGGAATACAGTAATCCCCCCTCCATCGCGGGGGTTGCGTTCCAGAGCCACCCGCGAAATAAGAAAATCCGCAAAGTAGAAACCATATGTTTATATGGTTATTTTTATATTGTCATGCTTGGGTCACAGATTTGCGCAGAAACACAGGAGGTTGTAGAGAGACAGGAACGTTATTCAAACACTGCAAACAAACATTTGTCTCTTTTTCAAGAGTTTAAACTGTGCTCCATGACAAGACAGAGATGACAGTTCTGTCTCACAATTAAAAGAATGCAAACATATCTTCCTCTTCAAAGGAAACAGAGAGGAAAGCAAACAAATCAATAGGGCTGTTTGGGTTAAGTATGCGAAGCACCGTGGCACAAAGCTGTTGAAGGCGGCAGCTCACACCCCCTCTGTCAGGAGCAGAGACAGAGAGAGAAACAAAGTCAAAAATCAATACGTGCCCTTTGAGCTTTTAAGTATGCGAAGCACCGTGCAGCATACTTAAAAGCTGCACACAGAAGGTAGCAACGTGAAGATAATCTTTCAGCATTTTCAGACGAGCGTCCGTATCGTCTAGGTGTGCGAACAGCCCCCCTGCTCACACCCCCTACGTCAGGATCACAGATAGTCAGCGCAAGAGAGAGAGAAAGAAAAGTAAGTTGGGTAGCTTCTCAGCCATCTGTCAATAGCGTCCCTTGTATGAAATCAACTGGGCAAACCAACTGAGGAAGCATGTACCAGAAATTAAAAGACCCATTGTCCTCAGAAATCCGCGAACCAGCAAAAAATCCGCGATATATATTTAAATATGCTTACATATAAAATCTGCGATAGAGTGAAGCCGCGAAAGGCGAAGCGCGATATAGCGAGGGATCACTGTATACAGCTTAACTTTCTAACTAAATAAAACACTGTGAATCCTGCCTCACATTCTGCATTTCTGTTGAAAATGTGCAGCCTGTAAACATCAATACTGTATGTAAGAAGTTAAAGTAAACCATGATTCAATGTTAGAATTTTGTTGTCTAGCTGTGGAAACCAGGAAAAAACCATAATAGCAATCTTTTTGTAAAAATTAATAATAACACAATAGTACAGGCGGTCAGTCACTACAAAAAAGTAAGAACTGATCTACGGCAATATGAAAACTAGAGGCGATCATGACACTCTGGAATATTCTGTTTTATGTGTCCCAACACCAGTACTTCAAAGCACTTCTTCATGATTAGAGAAAGAGAGAGACAGAGAGAGAGAGAGAGAGACAGAGAGAGAGAGAGACAGAGAGAGAGACTCTGGTCTGCAGTCAGACTGTCTGCTCTTGTTTTCTCAGGCACAGGGACAATTGTTGTCGTTATTAAGCAGGAACAGACAAGAAATTCTCTCAATAAAGTATTAAACATGCCACTGAAAATAACAGCTAATTTGATGCTACAGGTTTTTAAAACTTGACTTAAAATTATAGCTGGACCAGATGCCTTGTTTAGTATATATTTCACAAATTGGATGCCCCACATCAATTAGAAGATTTGTGGTGTAGCGGGTCCACAGCTCACGTCAAAAAGGCCACTTTTTAAAATAAATAATTGCAGCACTCGCAGCTTAGTGAGGGGGCATGGTGTGTGTGTGTGTAGCCAAGCGGTTCCCGGGGGAAATCCTGACGCGGGCAGTCCTCGCTTAAGTGCACAGGTGAGGAGTCGTCCACATCCGTAATTGTTCCCGGGAGCTGCTAATTGCCACAGCTGATCCACGTCCCCATGATAAATAAAAGCGCGAGGCTGCTAAGGGAGAAAAAGGATGAATGAGAGGAAGAAAAGACAAACGGAGGTGGCAGGAGAAGAAGGCAGGAAGCAGGGAGAAGATAACTGGTGTGAGAGAGAGCGAGCAAGTGCAGGTTCGCAGGCAGCTGGACATTGAGCCCTAGCGGGGTGTTTGGCCGACACCTAGGGCAGTTGATAGTGGTCGCTCCCACTGAGCATTGTGAGGAATGGGAGTGACCGGAAGAAGGATGGCTCGAGGCGGAAGACAGCGGAAGTCGGGAGGCTTGGGAGGTGATTCCCCAGCATGAGCATCCTGGCCATTGGGGGAACCCAAGTCTTGGTCTGGAGAGAACTGCACCGAAGCCAGGGATCAGGAAGCCTCCAGATCAGAAGGTAGAATGAAGGTCAGCTGCAGGTAGGGTGGCTCCACTGGTGCACAGCCTGGACGGGAGAAGCAGGGGAGTCACCAGTAAAAAGGCACCAGGCTGATTTTAAAAGGACACTTTCCAACCATTGTTTTAACCTCGTTGTTTTTTTAAAAGATTTTTTTTTCTATTGGATTTTAACCTCCACCCATCACTCGTTTTATGGATTATTTATTTGAAGATTTTTAAAGAACTGCACTATTTGTTTGAACACTTGTTTTGTTGGTTTTAAATTAAAGCACTTTGCACTTTTTGCACCATCCCCTTGCTTCATTGTTGTGCCTCACTGCCTAGCTCATCAGTGACATTACTGACGGTGTCAGGTTCAAGGGCTCCCAGAAGGAAAATGGGTGCATGGAGCAGAACCCACATCGTCACAAGATTACAGGGAGTGCCAGCTGAAGAAACATTTTCACAAAATAAAATAAAATCTTTATTGAGAATGTTCACTTGATCCAAGAAGCACATGGTAATCAAAGAATTTATTGGCCATGATAATACAAGTCGCACAATCACTTTAAAAGGCAGGCAGTGGAAATGTGGTAAAATAAGTGCTGACATATTTAAAGTGCTTGCAGTTAGAGTAAATGTAATTAAATGTTCAGATATCTGCAAATATTTCCTAGATAATATGAGTTTGATCAGTTAAACATAATATACCCAGAGTTGGAGTGTCATAGTGGTTAGTGCTAATGTGTTAAATCTCAAAGAGGACAAGTATGCATCCCAGTAGGGGTGGGGGGTATGGCCAAAAATGTATATTTTGACACAATTTTAAAAATATTACAGTTACAGAATATATCAAGTGTGGTATAAAGCGCTCTATAGCACCCCTTGAACCCACCAGACAGACGTCCAGGACACACATTTAAAAGCACCAAGAATACTTCCTTTAATATTCTTCTATAAAGTGCACAAAGAACCGCACTCTCCACAATTCTCCAATCAATAATCAATAGATAGATAGATAGATAGATAGATAGATAGATAGATAGATAGATAGATAGATAGATAGATAGATAGATAGATAGATAGATACTTTATTAATCCCAATGGGAAATTCACATTCTTCAGCAGCAGCATACTGATACAATAAATAATATTAAATTAAAGAATGATAATAATGCAGGTGAAAAACAGACAATAACTATGTATAATGTTAAATGTTAACGTTTACCCCCCCGGATGGAATTAAAGAGTCGCATAGTTTGGGGGAGGAACGATCTCCTCAATCTGTCAGTGGAACAGGACAGTGACAGCAGTCTGTCGCTGAAGCTGCTCTTCTGTCTGGAGATGATACTATTAAGTGGATGCAGTGGATTCTCCATAATTGATAGGAGCCTGCTGAGCGCCCTTCGCTCTGCCACAGATGTTAAACTGTCCAGCTCCATGCCAACAATAGAGCCTGCCTTCCTCACCAGTTTGTCCAGGTGTGAGGCGTCTTTCCTCTTAATGCTGCCTCCCCAGCACACCACTGCGTAGAAGAGGGCGCTCGCCACAACTGTCTGATAGAACATCTGCAGCATCTTATTGCAGATGTTGAAGGACGCCAGCCTTCTAAGGTAGTATAACTGGTTCTGTCCTTTCTTGCACAGCGCATCAGTATTGGCAGTCCAATAATACAAATCAATAATAATACACACTCCTCCAACTCCCAGCAGCTCTGTCACACTCCCACCCAACTCTGACTCGATCTGCTGGGGTTTCCCATAGTCCTTTTAAAGTCTCTGACCCGGAAGTATTCCATCTCCGGGTCAAACGCCTTCTTCAGGTGTCCCGGAAGTACTGTGGGTTTCCGTCCTCGTGACTCCTAAGTACCTCCGGGTTAACGTCACCATAATAGTCCCCGGGTTCTTGGTGAGCTCCCCCTGGCGGCACTCACGGCACCCAACAGGGCTGAAGAACTGGACTCCATGTCCAATGCTGCCCTGCGGGAATCCAGGGAACCATTTCCGTCAGGGTAGGAGCCATCTAGCATCCCGGGGGATGTTGCGTCCTAAAAAGGCTCTCCCTCTTAGTTGAGGGACATCCCGGCCTGAATGAAATGCCGGCTGTCCATCACACAAGGTATAATCTATGGGCATATACTTTTTAGACTGAATCCAGTTTAGGTACTTTTGTTGGCCCAATTTCATGGGTTATAAGTGGGTATTTCTGCTGTGACGCTTCTTTTCATAAGGACCATTTTAATCAACTATAATAATAATAATAATAATAATAATAATAATGATAATAATAAAAATAATAATGATTATTATTGTTGTTGTTATTATTATTATTATACATTTTAGTGTCTCACACAATTTTAGAATGAACAACAGGGTAAAAGCAGAAACAAGATGAAATACATACCATTGGATACAAAATAATATCAGCATAAAACACTGAATAAAGATAAATACAGAGAACACAAAAGTTTGAATTTGAATAGCAGACAATAAACCAAAATAAAATACAAAAATACCAATATTACAAGAAAACCCAGTACAAATAACAGAATTTGTGAAACATTCACACAAACATTACAAAGTTTTTATTCACACGGAGAAACATAGACACATGGAATATATTACCAAGTAGTGTGGTAAACAATAGAACTTTAGAGACCTTCAAAATTAGACTTCATTTTATTTTGGAAGAATTAAGTGGATAGGAATGGCAAGCTTTGTTGGGCTGAATGGCCTGTTCTCGTCTAGACTGTTCAAATGTCCAAAAAAGATGATCAAATACAAATTATCCTGAGCACTTGGACAGAAAGAATAAACTGAAAAAAAGGGTTGAAATGTTATTGTATGGGTGAGTTAAACTCCTTTCTGAGCAAATGTGTTTTTTAAGTTGTCTTTTAAAAGAATGATTTGAGACATCTGATATATTTAATTTATAAAATAACTAATTATGCAAAACAAAGAAATAAGAACTGAACAAGAAAGAAATAAACATATATTGCACATACCATTAAAAAGACACAGCATCTTTGAAAATGTGTTCTGTATAAACTGCACAGTGATAAAAAAACAAATGAAACATGATTAACAATAAAAAAATCAATGTTCAAGGAGTGCTTTTTCCCAATTCCTTTGGTTCCCCAATGATCAAAAACAAGCAAGCCTAACTAGACTTTAGGATTGTCCTTCAAAACATCTATATGAAAATGAAGAAAAAGCATATGAAGTGAAATCAAAGAAAATTTAAATCCACATTTACTGAATACTGTCTCAGTGGAGGCTACCAAACCAAGTCCTACAACAAAGCTTACTAAAGTAAGTTTTCACACTTGTCACACAACTAACTTCAGTATCCTCTTTCTACAGAAATTGATGATAATGGACAATTTTTCGAAAAGATACTCTAATGAAGAAACATCTTTAATTTTATGAAACAAAACATCTCCCATTTCATCGCTTTCTAACTTTGAGGATATGCATAATTTCAAATACATGGATCAAAAGATATAATAATAATGCTCATTGTTGCCTCCTTATAACTTTATTTTTACTTAAGGTTTTCTCCTACTTTTTTAAAATCTCTGTGGTGCTCCCCTTCCCTTAGTGTGCTAAGCAAGTTCTTATTTTGCTTAATAGTTAATCCTGGGCTGCTCTATTATCATTATTATCAGTGTCTGAAGTGAAACAAATAATTCTGTTCTGTTTTATAAGTGGGGGTCCTCTTCAAAGTCCAAAGATATGATTGTAGTATAGAGCCAAGTAACAAAGGTGGCTTCCTGATGTCTTCAACTGTGGAAAAAACGATATATGAAAATTTCCACCAGTTGACAAATTTCTACCAATGTCTTATTTCTTCCAGGAAACTGTGCACCACTACATCCCAGCTTGGTCACGTCTAATGTGAAATTTTCATGGTCTCCTATTGCCCATATGGATTACACCATTTTTATGCCAAATCCCAAGGCGCACGTGATAAGTTAGCTGGTGGCCCTAAATTTTCTGTTCCAGTCCTTCTCTGACAATCCCCTTTATCTGATAAGAATTTTGGCAGTGAACCGCCAGTGGTTCAATGACGATTGCAAACAGCAGTGGTGACAAGGGACATCCTTGTCTGGTGCCACATTCTTGCTTAAAGTAATCTGAGCAAATGTTATTAATACAAACTGAAGCTTCTGGATTGGTATACAGTAGTTTGATCCATGCACAAATATTCAGGCCAAACCCAAATTTCTCCAATGCAGTGAAAAGGTAGTTCCACTCAATCATATCAAATGCTTTTTCTGCGTCTAATGATAGTAATATCTCTGGGGTGTTTGATTTTGCTGGTGAATATATAACATTAAACAAGCGTAGGAGATTGGAAGATAGATGTCGGCCTTTAATAAATCCAGTTTGATCCTGTGATATTACCGAGGGCAGCACTTTCTCCATCCTTCTAGCTAGACTTTTTGAGAGTATCTTAACATCATTATTCAGGAGTGAAATTGGTCTGTATGATGCACCTTGTAACATGTCCTTATTTTGTTTAGGAAAGACGGTGATTAATGCTTGTCGAAATGTTTGAGGTAGTATTTGGTTGTCTCTAGCTTCTGTAAATGTTGCTAATAAGAGGGGAGCTTGCTGAGTGGAGAATTTCTTATAAAATTCTACGGGGTAACCATCAGGGCCTGCTGATTTCCCGCTTTGTAGTGACTTTATAGCATCTAGTAATTCTGTTAGCGTTAGAGGTTTATCCAGTTCCTCAGCACTTAAAGCATCTATTTGTGGTGTCTGTAATGTATCCAGAAATGCATTAGATTGTGTGTTGTCTTCTTTGAGCTCAGTAGAATATAAGGATTTATAATAATCTCTAAATGTGTGCATTATATTTTTATGGTCTATAATTTCTTCTCCCTGCGGTGGGTTGGCACCCTGCCCAGGATTGTTTCCTGCCTTGTGCCATGTGTTGGCTGGGATTGGCTCCAGCAGAACCCCGTGACCCTGTGTTCGGATTCAGCGGGTTGGAAAATGGATGGATGGATAATTTCTTCTCCATTCGTGTTGGTAATTACTGGTATTGCATTGCAAACTTCTTGTTTGTGAATTTGTTGAGTTAAAAGCTTATTAGCTTTTTCTCCGTGTTCATAGTAATGATGTCTAGACTTATAAATAAGTTGTTCAGTTTCTTTAGTTGTTAAGATGTTAAGTTCTGTATGCAGGGCCTGCCTTTTCCTGTGGAGAGCTTCGCTTGGACGCCTTGCTTGTTCTTCATCTATTCTAGTAATTTCGCTTCTTAGCTCTGATATTTTCTTGGTTTCTAATTTATTTCTGTGGGAAACAAATGAAATAATCTGTCCTCTTAAGAAGGCCTTTAGAGTTTCCCAGAGTGTTCCTGCGGAAACCTCTGTGGGCGTGTTTGTCTCTAGGAAGAAGCTGATTTGTTTGGATATAAATTCTGTGCAGTTCTCGTCTGCCAGTAGAAGAGAGTTAAGGCGCCATCTGCGAGGTGAGTGTGAGGGGCTTATTGATTTTAGCTCCAAGACTAGAGGTGCATGGTTGGAGATAACAATTGTGTCGTATTTGCATGATTTAATTGTAGACAAGAAATTATTATCTATAAAAAAATAATCAATTCTTGAGTAGCTGTAATGCACTGGTGAGTAGAACGAATATGTTCTTGAGTTTGGGTTAAGAAACCTCCAGGGGTCTGATAAGTTGTGATAATTTAAAAACTGTGTAATTGTCTTTGCAATATTAGATATCGTCCCCCCTGACACAGGAGTCCTATCTAAGAGTAGATTTAAAACACAATTAAAGTCCCCAGCCATTATAATTTTATGAGTGTTCCCATTGGGAATGGATGCAAATAGATTTTGCATGAATTCCTTATCATCAGCATTGGGTGCATAAAAAATTATCAAAATCATTTTACTGTTATATAAGTTGCCCGTGACCATCACATATCTCCCTTCAGGATCCGATACTACATCTGATGCTACAAATGGAACTGTTCTGTGTATGAGAATTCCCACCCCTCTAGTTTTCTTTATAAAGCTAGAATGGAACATTTGGCCAGTCCAGTCTTTTTGTAGTCTGAACTGATCCTTGCTTAGTAAGTGGGTCTCCTGTAAAAATACTGTTTTAGGGTTTAAGCCTGTTAGGTGAAAGCATACTTTCTTTCTCTTTAATTCGTGATTCAGGCCTTTTTTTATTTTTAATAAATTTGCAAAAATGTCAAATAAACCTTTTTCATGTTGTCATTATGGGGTGTTGTGTGTAGAATTTTGAGGAAAAAAATGAATTTAATCCATTTTGGAATAAGGCTGTAACATAACAAAATGTGGAAAAAGTGATGCGCTGTAAATACTAGATAAATACCCTCGCTTTGCAGCGGCGAAGTACTGAATTAAAATTTTTATTAAGAAAAAAAGTAAACCTTTTTAAACTGAGGGAAAATATACCAATAATTACATGTTAAGGATCTATTTGTATACCACGTTGTCAGTTCGGCCCTCCGGTTGTAATATGACCAAGCTGTGCGCTGAGCTTACTCTTGAGCATGCAATGTATAGTTCCATCCATCCATTATCCAACCCGCTGAATCCGAACACAGGGTCACGGGGGTCTGCTGGAGCCAATCCCAGCCAACACAGGGCACAAGGCAGGGAACCAATCCTGGGCAGGGTGCCAACCCACTGCAGGACACACACAAACACACCCACACACTAAGCACACACTAGGGCCAATTTAGAATCGCC